>NW_028279743.1:0-99625 GCF_059751315.1 Micrasema longulum
AGATGGGGTCAAACTAGTTAGCAATAAAGAGTTTTGATGGCATTAATATTTTTGAAGTCCACCGTAACTCTATTGGTAAAACCAAGAAGTTTGAGAGATTTGTTTACAATATTATCATTGTGTTCACGATAGGAGAGTTTACTATCTAAAGTAATGCCAAGATCTTTTATTGACGAAACTATTGAAAGGGAAGTATTTTTTAGTTTGAAGTTGAATTGTATAGGTTTTTTTCGTCGCGAGAAAGATATTATTTTCCATTTGTCAATGTTCAGTTGAAGACAATTGATGTCGCACCATTCATTAAAACAATTAATATCATGTTGAAAAATAACACAATCAATGGGAGATTCAATAAGTTTAAGTACCTTGTTATCATCAGCAAAAAGCCATAATTATGTTATTTTTGAAAAACATTGATGATATCATTTATAAAAATATTAAATAATAATGGAGCAAGGTGGGCTCCTTAAGGTACTCCAGAACTAACAGTGATTGGAGCAGACAAGAAATTATTCATTTGAATCAACTGTTTCGTTTCACTTAGGTAAGACCTGCAAAATGATAATAAAAGATCTCTTATACCAATGGCTTGTAATTTAGCCAGAAGAATTGTGTGATTGACTTTATCGAAAGCTTTAGAAAAGTCTGTATAAAGCACATCAGCCTGAAGATTGTCTTCGAGAGCACAAGTAATAGCAGTAGCATAAGCAAGCAGATTGGTTGTAGTGGATTAGGCAGCTCACAGCTCATATCATATGGATATTTATTTTGACTCAGTGAAAAGCAAATGCCGCCTATATAACGCCTGCATAAAACCTATTCTCCTCTACGGGTGCCAATCGTGGCACCTCACTAGGGCCAAAAACACCAAAATTCTGAGTTTCAAGAACAAGTGACTAAGAAGAATCTTGGATGTGCGGTGGTTTGACTTTGTGAGGAATTAAGTTATAAAAAAACGGACGCAGCAAACTCCAATTACAACTGTCATCGAGCGAAGGTGATACGGTTGGCTTGGCCATATGCTGCGGATGCCTCCAGAGAGCTCCACGCTTGCCTACTTTACAAAGCATCCGGTTCTCGACATTTCGGACGTCCTTTGCTGACTTTTGTCGGCAGTTTGTGTCAGAACTACGGGACGCAAACTTGACTTGGGAGGATGCACAGTACCTGACAGCCGACAGAGATGTTTGGAGAATTTTTGTGGACATCGTATGTCCAACGAGAGAGCGGACATTAAATAATGAATGAATGAATTAAGTTTCAAATATACTTAAGTGTATGTTTATTTTTTATATTTTTTTTCAATATTCCTACAGAGATGAGGTAGAATTTTTTCAAATTCAGGATTATCGATATTCGAGCGTTTACAGGGCTTATGACCTGTCATTGGCTGGGTTGAGTGGCCACTTTACGTTTTTTACAACATTCCCCATTCCGCTTATTAGCGAATATCGACACTGGTACCATTTTGATTCTTGTATATATCTTATTAAATGAGAAAGCATTCACTAGCGTGTTGGAGCACCATCTATGTATTGATAATCCTGAATTTGAAAAAATTCTACCTCATCTCTGTAGGAATATTGATAAAAAATATATACCTACTCCCCCTCGGGAGAAATCCAGATTTGTGTATGTACAAAAATACAAATATACTTTATTTTATGTATTTAACTCTTCCGAGTTAAATTAAGTACTAGTAATCGCCTGCAGATGATTCTGCAATTAATTTATACTTATATTTTGACCAGATCTTATTACACAACATTATTTTTTGGTATGTGTATTTTTGTACATACACAAATCTGGATTTCTCCCGAGGGGGAGTAGGTATATATTTTTTATCAATATTCCTACAGAGATGAGGTAGAATTTTTTCAAATTCAGGATTATCAATACATAGATGGTGCTCCAACACGCTAGTGAATGCTTTCTCATTTAATAAGATATATACAAGAATCAAAATGGTACCAGTGTCGATATTCGCTAATAAGCGGAATGGGGAATGTTGTAAAAAACGTAAAGTGGCTACTCAACCCAGCCAATGACAGGTCATAAGCCCTGTAAACGCTCGAATATCGATAATCCTGAATTTGAAAAAATTCTACCTCATCTCTGTAGGAATATTGATAAAAAATATATACCTACTCCCCCTCGGGAGAAATCCAGATTTGTGTATGTACAAAAATACACATACCAAAAAATAATGTTGTTTATTTTTTAATTTATTTGTTTTTTTTCTATTTTTCTACTTATTTAAAAATATTTTTAATCATTTTATTTGGTTTTTATTAAAAACCAAAGTTTGAGCATCCGATGACTTACTATTAATTTATAGTTTTTCGGGACAAACACGTTTTAATACTTTGTGTTTTTATTCTTATTATGTATTAATATTGTAATAACGTTTTATTGAATAAATACACTTATGTATAAAGATAAAAATAAATAATGAATAAGCAAAAAGATAACGCTTCAAATATTTCATAAAATACCGAAATTTAGTTATTTATATAACAACTACAATCGTGTATAAATGTAGAGGAAGCAAGGTCTGTATGCAAAGACATTGTGGTATGCATTTTATATATGCTTCCAAAGAAAAAGCGTAATCGTTCATTTCTTTGAAATATTTTTTTTTCTGTATCATAATAATAAAAAATAATAATGAAATTCAACCACCTTCCACAAAAGTCAACTCCTGTGAATTATTGTACATATTCCTATAAGGAGCGGAGTCCTCTTTAAATGAAGTGTAAGGATAGGCACTTGAGGTCCTTATAAACCGGAAACGCAAAATTCATCCCTTGGGTATAATAGAACAACCCTATACGTATTATTTTCACAGAATGGTATCATCAACGTTCAATGTAAAACCGAAAGTGCCTTCGTTCACTCGAGAATCATTTTACATTAAAATGACGACATCAATTCAGAGCTTTGAATAAATTGAAGTAAAAGAAAAGTTTTTTTTATAAATCTAGCGTTGATTTTGAAAACTAATTTGAAATCTTATAATAAGATTTTTTTATTAACCCTTCCGGGCCTAAGGAGGGTATCTAGGGTCCTGGAGGTAGAATATATTTTTTTAATAATATTTATTTATCAATGCTGATTTCATTTTTTCCATAATCCTACCCCATACTGTAGCGAGATTTTTTTTCCTCCCAGCCTTGCCAATCGATGTAAAAATTTTACATTTGATGAGCAATGCATTCATAATTAAGTGGCTTAAATTTTTTTATTTTATTTTTATTGTTATATTAAAATAGAACTCTTACTTTAAAACTTAAAATCTCCATCTTATAACAGGCCGAGACATGTTAGATGGAGAGTATCTTAACCAGAGTACGCACCGTATTCACTTTTCGATTTTTCGACGATTCCCTGATATTAAATATGTATACTTATTTATGCAATAAATTAATAATATAAGTTATTTTAAAAAGGTACGTTTACATTATTTATTTTAAACTTAATTAAAATATTTTTCTGCCGAATTCCTTCATTAAAAGTTCACACCTGTCTTTGTTTTTCCCGTTTAACTGGCCAATGTTGCAATTCACTGCTCTACAGTTTATCAATTTCTGATAAATTGGTCAGTTCACACGTGTGCTTTTTGTTTTTTTGGCGCATATTTCCAGCACTAACCACAAACATTCAGATTTCGTGCTTTACATTTTACATGCATTCACCTACCAACTCCCGACTGTACCGCCCGGCTGACACGATAGAGGGTTCATGCGGTTTCAGTTCAGTTCAGTTCAATATCAAAAATCGACGATTATTATTGGCATAGTATTAATATATCGTGGATATACAAGGAAAACCGGTTAACTACGTTTTTAGCATGTTTGAGTTGTGAATACTATTAACATCAATTTTTAATCATCAATCTACAGGTATAATCAGTTAAATGATATAACCGCCATTAACTGAGTTACAGAAAATTGTAGAGCGAGTAAAAACGTATACATAGCATTTCTTCTTTAATATTTAAAAAGTAAATCACCTTAATGATTTAAAGTGATTATTTGTTAATCGAAGTTTATGTTTTTAATAATGAATTTACAAGGAAAAACGGTTAAACGTCTTTATCTGGTTTTCATAACTAAAATAATATCACATCCAAAGTTTTTATTACAAGTAAAAACAACTACTATGTGAGTTTAGCTAGTTTTCTTTGAAGTATAAATATCTGCATGAACGAAATATTACTACAGCCGAAAACTGTTGAAAAATACTTTTTTTTTCTTTTATTTAGGAAACATATAGTACAGTTACAAAGTTTAATATTTTACACAATTCGACTTGATTCTAATGGACCAGTGAAGTTTCGTTTTGCAGTTAACTGGTTTTTCTTGTGAACCCACGATATTATGTTTGCAAAACAGTAAAGAGGGTAAAAAATATAGAAATAGGCTTAACTAAAATATAAGCAAACATATTGAGCACTATCTTTTCCCACTAGGTATAGTAAATACCTGTTCTTAGGTAGGAAACATGTCTCTTTTAATTTAAAATAAAATACAGCATTTTTTTTTTAAGATGTCCGAGGAAAAATTATATAAAATTCAATAGTTTATAAAAATACGATAATGTTTTTTTTAATATGGAACCAAAAATCTGTAATTTGATGAGTTACTGACTTTTTTGGGTGGTGAACTGTGGTTTTAATACCAACTGCAGTGGTGTAATAATCAGTAATAGAGGTGCAAAGCACAGCAGATACAAAGAGGTTAATTGTTTCAGCAAAAATGTGGTCAATACAAGTTTCTGCCTCTTTAGATCAGTGCTGTTCAATGTGTCATAGCGAGTCATATAGTATCCTTTCACAACAGTATACTTTTTTTAATGTATTTATTTGGCAGAAAACTAAAAGAAAACCAAATATTTTGAGTTGGTCCAAATTTTTGCTGACAAGAACTGGATTAAACTCCCTGGAAAGCTGTCAAAATGAACATATTACAACAAAGATGAAGAACATTAAAAATGAGGTAATTTAAATGTTCAGACATCTACAGGGCTTATGACCTATCATTGGCTGGTTAGCCACTTTACATACTGTGTAACATTCACCACTTTGCCCATATTCGAACATTTACATTCCTTAAATGATTTAATTTGCTGATGTTTGTGAAGTTAAAGAGCTGAAATTTTTATTTATGCGGGTGAAATTCATCTAATTAAATTATTTCACCTAGATACTAGGCAACGCCTGAAAAATTTCTCAATTTCTATACTTTACCATGGACCAGATGGATTTATAGCAATTTGAGTTTGTCCAAATTTTTGTAGACAAGGACTGGGTTCAACTCCCTGGAAAGATGTTAGTATTAACATATTACAACAGCGATGTAGAACATTTTAGAGAAGGTAATGTAGGCATCTACAGGGCTTGTGACCTGTCATTGACTGGTTTGTGACCATTTTACACACTGTAACATTCTCTATTCTGCCCATTTTAAAACAAACATAATCATTTAACTTTTTCATCTGTTGATGTTAGTGAAATTAAAGAGTCAAAACTTCTATTAAATTATCAAGATATATTTCAATGTTTCATTATTGTACTATTAATGTGACTTGTCTTATTGTACCCTTTAAATATGTTTGTTTTTGGAGCTATCCAATTAAAGCTAACATATAAAAAAGATAACAAAAGAGATGCTTAGAATTTCTTTTTTCATAACACAAAGATAAAAAATGTAGAATCAGGATGGTAAACAAGTTCCTCAAATA
The DNA here is from genome assembly GCF_059751315.1 of Micrasema longulum. Lineage (NCBI taxonomy): Eukaryota > Metazoa > Arthropoda > Insecta > Trichoptera > Brachycentridae > Micrasema > Micrasema longulum. The sequence continues at coordinate 5,743 of NW_028279743.1, forward strand.
TTCATGACTAAATTACAAAGGAGAAATAAGAACATAATACGCCCTACTAAAATAACGACAGTTTTGGCAGAAAAAAGGACGAAGTAATATAGTATATTATTTCCCTTCTTTATCTGATAGTGCATAGGGAACTGGATTGGTTCACGAACCGCAGTGTACCTTGAATATTTTTAAGAATGAAAAAAATTCAAATTTAAATACATTTCAATTTTTGTGGTCAAATATTTTAGTTAATGTTAGAAAATATTTGTATTTCACCACATACCGACTTTTTGTGTTAACCGGTTTCAAAACGTACCCATTTTTTCATCAGGATACTAACTACACCAACATGCAAATACTTAAATATACTATCAGCTTTACTGTCACCGTAGTAAACATAGTATTTACGAAAAAATGCATAAATTACATACAAAGTTAAAAATTATGCAAACACCACCATGTCCAAACATGCTATTTTTTTTCAAATCTTCTAAGAGCAACTTTTGTTTTTTTGCCCCAACGCACGGTCAAGAATGTTTATATTAGTCAATTCATCACATAATTTTGAACTATTAGGAATAGATCTTCCGGCTTTTTGTAGATCTCTTTGCCACTAAAACAGTGTGGGATGAAAATGAATTGGCATGGTTTATCTTGAAGTCTTATTTGTTAATCATGTTTATAAATAAAGTTTATACCATCATTTTATTGTCCTTGTTTGTGTTTGCTACATAGTTTTTTGTCCCATTTTGTTCAGCTATTGTACGTATGTTTCTTCATACAACTATTTAATTGGCTTAGGCCGTGTAGATATATAATATAATAAATAAATAAAAAACATAAGAATATAAATAATAAGTTTACGATAACTCGATCAGATAAATCTCTTTACAACAGTAAAGGTTTCAGCTCTTTAACTTCACTAAAATCAACAAATGGAAGAATTGAAGAAGAATAGATGTTCAAACATACGCAGAATGGTAAATGTTACACAGTGTGTAAAGTGGCCTCTTAAACCAGCTAATGATAGATTTTAAGCCCTGTGAATGCCTTGACTTCCATATTCCCTTTTCTAAAATGTTCTCCATCCCAGTTGTATTTTTTTATAAAATGTACCAATTACAAATTTATTCAATGTATTTATATATTTTATTTATTCAATTTTACAAAACGCTAAAAAAAAAAATATTATAGGTATAACGAAATCACAATGTGGCGGCAAGCAGCGCCAGTGCCATCTAGCATACATATTTATACATGTTTATAATAAATAAAGTAGAACTGTAAAAAAAACAAAAAGCGTTTTATTAATTTACAAAAATTAAACAGGTAAGTACAAACATAGTAAATAATAATTGTAAAAATATACAACCCCTTTTTTGTATTAATGTAGAAACAAAAAAAACATTCTGCAATGCAAAATAAAAATAGAAACTTTGCGTAATAAATAAGAAAAAAATATGGATTTAAGAAAAATGTTAGAATTAAATAGCAAATTGTAAATAACTTATTTATACAGTCGTATTTATTGTGTTGTCCACGTGTAAACGATGCTTTGCGTAAAACAAAGGTGGAAATTTTTCCGGGAGCGCAGATGACGTAATCTTGTATTAGCGTTAACCCTTTGGCCGCCGTGTTCCCGTGTAGAGCAAGACCAAACAGTATCTTTGTTAATTTAGCTCCTCTTAAAGCAATGCCCGTTCGGTGAGTGGCCATTAATCTCTCCGCCCGCGCCCGTAGATTTATCTTAGTTTCAAGCGTGTGAGATATCGGTGGTACACTGAAAAGATGTACTTACTCGGCGAATTCTGGACTCGGAGGGAGGGGGTTAAGGGTGGAGATAATCTGTCTAGGATAATGTTGCTGGATAAGTAGGACTGATCCTGGACCCGCAAGAATTTATATCTATTATTGTATGGGCGGATTTATCCTCATCATCCAAGTACAACCCCATTTAAGAACTGATTTTTTCGTTTATTATGTTCTGTTGCTAAATTAACTTCCTTAACTCATCCGAACCTAAAGGGAGTATCTACAGCACCCAGTAGTATATATTTTTTACCAACTTTTTTGTTTATCATCATATTAACTCTAGTGAAGCAGTGATGTCACACCAATATACATACGATACAAGTCTTGACATTTCTCTTTTATTATTTTTAATGAAGGAGTTGTATTTTTTCAAATGGAAATTTTCACACCGGATTTGGAAAGAAAACTTTGTAATGTTGGATTTTAACATAAAAAATATTTGTTCTTACTACGCGAATAAAAAATGTTCACCAATACAAATATGTATAAGCGAGAGCACGAAGATAGAACTAAAGACAAGGAAGACAGAAACGATTTTCTGTTGCCGGTGTTGTTTGAAACAGATTCAGTCGGTTATTGACAGTGATGGGGGATGCTCGCATATTTGATGAGCCGGTACCGGTAAGGGCCGGTATGAAGGTGATAAAAACCTTAATAAGATATTGTTAGAAATTGAATATGACTACTAGAATTATGTTCTCTAAATAAAAGAATACAATTGTATAAAAAAAGGTTTCAACCAAAATATTTTTTAAATAATTTTACCGAAGGCATAATTTTACGTAGAAATAAAGGGAAATTATCACAAAATTTATGTGATTTAAAATGGTTGTATTTCTTTTCGAAAAATAAAAGTTAATATTTTGCTTCCGCAATTTTGATGTTTAATTTAATATCTTTAAGTCAATTGAAAATGACTTCATTTATATATGAAAATCGAGACACTAACGTTTAGTCTAAATTTAAAATGGCGTAATCTGCCTGTCGAAAAGTAATTATATTTTAGTTATATTAAACTTTTCTGTATTCTTTTTTATAAAAATACCTTTAAAAAAATTGTTTTATATCATTTATATGTTTTTTTTATAATGTTCCGCGATTTTTAAAAAACATTCATTTTAAAATGGCAAGACTGTATGATTTTCTCATTTCATTTTTTCTCATTTTCTCACTTTTTCCCGTTTTACCCGACTACAGCCTTAAATGGTACGCCACGGAAGTCACATTGAAGGAAATGTTCAACAAGATTTTATATTTGTGCAATTTCCAGAACATCATTTTTGAAGATGTTTTTTAAATTGACCTAAATTTATTGTCTTATATTTCACTTAAAGATTCTTTTCATCGTTTCTTTGAATCCCTTAAAATAAATATGTGTTTATGTTTTTCCTTTTTTAAAAAAATATTATTACTATTTTATTTTATTTTTACATCTGAGCATGTTTTTCATTCTTTATTTCCATTCTTAATTTTTAATTACTCTTTAATACACTCATTTTTAATATTATTTCCATTTGTAAATACTCACTACAAACTACAAACCTTAAAATATCTTTTTTTCACTTAAATTTTAATTTTTTAACAACTTTCATTTATGTTTTCTTTTTCCTTCTCTTTTTTATGCTTTCATAATTAACCTTACATATAATTGCTTTTTAATATGGAAACTTCACTGGTCCATAAGAATTAAGTCTAATTGTGTAAAATATTAAACTTTGTAACTGTACTGTATGTTTCCTGAATAAAAGAACATAAAAAAATTATAAAAAAACATCATTTTTTTGACAAAATGAGATACATAGAATTTATGAAGGACTTTCAATGTCAACTAATTTTTATTTTGATAATAAAAAATACAAAACAAAAAAGCATGTCATGGACTACTGATGCTTTTAGTATCAAAACAAAGTGGGCTTTTATTTTTCATATCATTGAGCTTCAAAAATCATTTTTATGACATAAGTGGACTTCAGTTATTTATCAACGTATAAAATTTATTTATTGTATTTTACAAATTTAAAATGTACATAGGTTCATTGTTTCAAGTTCCGACTAGCTAGGACATTCTTGTGTTTAGACAAAACCTTCTTTGTTAAATGATGCTTAAGGAATCCAAATGATAATTATTTCAAAAGTATCAAAAAAAATATATATTAGATAACACACCGTTAATAATAAACATTAAAGCATTAATATAAATTAGAAAACGCGCCATTAATAAGTTAAAAAATGAAACAAAGGTATAAATTAGAAAACATACTGACCATAACAAAAAGTGAAGCATAAATATAAATTTTAAAATATACCATGAAAAAAAAATTAAACATGAATGTTAATACTTATCATAACAAGAAAATTAAAACAAATACATTACAAAACAAAAAAAAAATACATTTAAACATGGATTTTTGCTATAATTTCTGCATTTTCAACTTCGAAACGACAAAAAGTGAACTTCGGTGTTAAATCCTCTAATTAACCGATTTTCATATTTATTTTGTGGTTAAAAAACAATTGCTTAATAAATAATGAAGTAATGTCAATATTTGCAAAATAGTAACAAAAGTCTTCTTTCTTAAATGTACTTGTACTTTACTCTACGTCATAGCCACTAGCTATGATGTAAAACTAGTTTACAAAGGATACAAGACTCGATATATATATCCCTCATTTATTTCAATGACGACGCTATATTTTTGCAATCTTCTAATGGACATTTTCAAATGGAATTTTCTCAGCAAAAAAAATGAGATAAAACCGTATTTGACCAAAGAAGCAATACGCACAAGATGCGGATAAGCGAAGCGGCTGGGTAGGAGAGGGGTAGGGGTTTTTAGAGGGACTGCTTTTCCGAGAAGAAATTAATGATTTACTACATTTTGAGATCATAATATATATAAATATATTTTTTTAAATAACTTTTTAGAAAAAAAATTATAGGATTTTTATTTTTATTTCTGTTGTAAAGTTTACCATTAGGAATGTTTCTCTGAAGTTCAGCGGTCTGATCCTGAAAAACCGTGTATACATCTATTAAATGTGTTGTCCAGATGTTTTTTTAAATTTATGTTCGTGTTATCATTTTTATTTTTATTATTATTTAATTATATGCATGCTTTTTGCATTTTTTTTATGAGGGGTATTATTTTAAATATTCACTTTTTTCTGTTTTTTTTGTTGTAATACGTTTTTTCATATGAATAAATAAATTTAAAAAATAAAAATATTTCATTCAATTTATCTCCATGTGGGTAAGTGCCCAAATATTATATGCCAGAGGTAAACTGTTACTCCAAGAATATCAACACTACAAGAGAGTCAAATAACATTTTAAACTGAATATGGATGACTAGGCATAAACAGGACTTTTGACCTTCCATTGGCTGGTTTAATGGGCACTTTACACTCTGTTTATCATTCACTATTCTACCTATGTTCGAATTTCCACCTTTCTTCAATTCTTCCAAATGCTGATTTTCTGTGAAGTTATAGACCTGAAATCTTTATTGATTACGGTGAAATTTATCTGTCTGAATTATTCACCCACATACTTAAAATTTGGAAGAATATAAGAAATACAGATGTTCAAGCCGTAATCCGAAGGTCGTAATCCCTGTAAATGCCTAAATATCCGTATTTTCTTGAAAATTTTATTTATTTCTGTTGTAAAGTTTAAGAATAAATCATAACATCTGTGTGGGAAATCAATGTATGACAGGGTTACGAATGATGAAATTAGGCGAGAGTGTAAATCTGAGTCAAGTATAGTTGATAAGATTAAGAAAGGGTCTTTGAGATGGTTTGGTCATGTAAAACAAATGGACGACAAAATAATGGTAAAACGAGTATATATGGCGAAAATGGACGATAACGTTAGACCAGGACGGCCAAGAAAGACGTGGCATGATCAGATAAACCAAAATCTTAAGTCTGGTCATGTCAAAAGCAGACAGAACCATAGGAAATGTATTACAAGATGTATGAATGTGGAAGAAGCTAGGAATATATGCCAGGAAAGGCGTGTGGGACGATCCATTTTCTCTGCCTACCTTGACGAGTGTTTTTGACACGATGGCTGCTCTCAGGTTAAAATCCCGAAAATGGAGTTGAGCCTCGCATTGTAGTGGTGAGTATCTACGCCAACCGTTCTTAAGTTTCTGAATTCGATTCCTGGCAGGGTGGATATAAAATATTACAAGTTATTTAAACTGCAATATTTCATTGTTTCTGGACTGGCACTTGAAGCGTAGTACTGGAACAGATTATTAAAATAAACTGCATTTGGTTTGACAATAAAGTGTCTTAGGCAGTTGTAAGTAAGAACTCTAAATAATTGTTTAATTAACTTTTTTGCCTGTAGCCAAATGGTAATGTAAGCGAAAGCGAAATAAAACTTTTTTCAAATAAACCAATATACAGTCTCGGACATATGTATTAGGCACATTAAAAAACAAAGATAATAAATAAAACACGATTTTTGAATGACACTGGTTAATTTTTAACTTTATTTCATATCTTGCGCAGAATTTTTTTACATTTTTTTTTTATATTGCATCCCAGTTTTTGGCAAACGTTATACCATATTATGGCCCACTTTTTAAATACGCATAATTTTATTCCTCTTTTTATATTGTGTTTTTTAGACCGACGCTTTAAAAAAAAAAAGAATAATAATAATCAATGAGAAACTTCAGGCCTACTGGAAATTGGGATGGAATTATTATGTATGCTGATGACATTGGACTTTTCTATAAAAATCAAACGGACATTATATCGAGTTGTGGTCCCACGGCTAGTGTCTCGGACTCACGGACCAAGAGTCCGTGGTTCGAATCCCACTCTACCCCATTGATTCCATTTTCTAATAGTGAGTTATTTACAACTCGTTGAAAGGGGCCCTCAAAATTAAATATTTGGGTAAATCATAAGAACGCAAATATTTCTTTTTTTTAAGAAAAAAAAAAAAATAACAAACATTGACATAAACGAAGATCTAACTATGTTGACTAAATGGAAAAACACAAACTTACTTACACTTAATAAAAAACATGCAATATTATCCATTTTTAATATTGAAAGAAATAACAAAAAATAGATGCTTACATAAATGATGATCGACTAACTGAAATTGAACATGTTTAATGCTTTGGACTCACAATAGATAGACAATTGATTTTTAAAATTAATATTAACAATTTAATTAGCAAAGTGATGAAATTCTTTTGTCTTTTTTATTCAATCAAAAACTTTGTTCCAAAAACGGTAAAAATTCTTATGGATGAAGGCTATGTGGAAACTTAAATATGTTATATGCAACGCAACTCTTACGAGGAACAGGAAATCAAAAAAGCATAAACAGACTACAAAGACAACAAAATAAAATATTAAAATTAATATATGACTAATCTATGATTGATCTAATAGCAACTAGAGAACTGTTCAAACTAGAATCCTTAAAATTTATTCATGAAAAGCCACTGATGTAATTGTAGATGAAGAACTAAAACTTGAAAAAAAATGTAGTTAACATAGACGCAATACGATAATATGAGAAAAATATTATATACAATCTTCTCGAACGAGACAAGGACAGTCGAGACTAAAAAACCGGAGACTTAAATTATACAATAAACTACCAGACAAAACTAAACAAAAGAATTTCAAAAAAAATTCAAAAGATGTAAAAAATATTGTTATCAACAACAGAGTATAAACAAAAAATTAAAAACGATTTTTTGTAAAACGAATGTAATAATCAATCAATATAAAGGGTTGATGTATAAATTTTGAAAAAAAAAAAAAAATGTTTTCTTGCACGCGGTTAAAATTAGAGAATCAAAAAAATGTGTAAAATATTTTTTTAAAAACGCACTTATTTGAACGATGTCACATATATACAAATATAGATTTTTTTTTAATTGGCTTAATTTAATGGAAACAATATAAATTAATATAATGAAATAAAACACTGAATTTTCTAATTAGAATACAATTGTATTGTATTCTAATTAGAAAATTAGAATACAATTGTATTTAAGTCAGGTGAGTGTGCAGGCCAATTAATAAGGTCAGTTTCATTTTGATGTGAATGCAAACAAACATGCCGTGACCAATATTTGTGTACTTTTGGCGGCCTTGGGTGCAAAAATTAAAAAAAATACTGGTTAACTAAAACTGTGACTTAATAGTTCGTTTTATCAACTACCGGAAATAGTTTATTGCAAGTGGAGAAATAGTTGAGAGGTGACGTAACAGCGCTGCGCGTGGGGGTCTAAATTTGGGCTTGTGTGGGCACGGTGCGCGCTCAATTCAGTTGTATCGTCTTAACAAATCGGTCGGTTTCAGTGATTAAGTATATTGATCTACAACTTGTACCAACTTTGTCCGATGATAACGCCCTTCGATTCAAATTTTATTTACTATGAACCAATTCTTCCTAGGTTAGCCATTTGAAGGTACTAATGATTTCGATAAATAAATGTTATATAAAGCTTTTTTTAAATTGAATCGCCATTCACTTCGTAACATTTCATTATAAATTATTATGAAAATAAAGCTTGGTTATCAGTGTTACACAATTTTATTATTTTACAAGAACACAACTATAGTTTTGGGAGAGCACTCCTCCCATCGACGGGTGATATAAAACTAATATAATAAACACAGAATATTATGAAATGAGTAGACAGTGACCACTCATTTCATAATCACACCCTAAAACTCCTGCACCAAGTAAATAACAAAGGTAGTAATATGAATAATTTAGAAATTCGCAAAAATTTTAATTCTGAGACTCGCCTTTATTGACTATGTTTCCTTTGCGACCACCCTCACCGCACTCACCCTCTTAGACCCGCGTCTGTTAACACTCTCTTAGCCGAGCGATGTCTTCCCCACATTTAATCTTAGACTTACTTATTGCAACTTCCACTTATGTGCTAAATTTTAAGGAATAAATTCGACTTAATGTTCTGTCCATGTTTTCATATCTGTACTTAAGATAACCATCCATTCATATGCCAACACCTTAGATAAGGAAGAAAACCCCCCTGATCTAAGTTTCACTGATTAATCTGTTTATTTTTTGTTTAGATTCGATGACATTGTGAACAATATTCTGTGTTTATTATATTAGTTTTATTTCACCCGTCGATGGGAGAAGTACTCTCCCGAAACTATAGTGGTGTTCTTGTTAAATAATGAAATTGTGTAACACTGTTAACAAAGTTTTATTTTCATAATAAGTTATATAAAGGATAAATTTATTTCATAATTTGTTGCAACAGAGAGAAAAAAAAAATTTGAGAATAAAATATCGAAATCTAGGTATTTACAGTGCTTGTAACCTGTCATTGGTTGTTTTTATAAAAATGTATTTATTGACGTTTTTTCACATAATAAACCATGATTAAAAATAAAAAGAATGTGACCTCACTGGGTTTCACCCGTGGCGAGAACACAGCAATATATGTATTTTTTAATTTTTACATGTGAGAATATACAAAGTAGACTTAATTTACAGAGAGAAATAACGAAACGTTCAGACACGTTCGTGTTCATGTTGAAGTTGCTACTTTACACACTGTAACATTCACCATTCTGCCAATGTTTAAACATCCACGTTTTCTCAACTCTTCTACCTGTTGACTTTTGTGAAGTAAAGGAGCTGAATCCTTTATTGGGTTAGTGAGATTCATCCGACTGAACCAATTCACCTACTGGACATCGCTAGAAAATCCAAAAAGAGCCTCCATGCATCTCTATCGGCTGCTAACCTTTGCGTCCTCCCAAGTCACATTCTCGTCCCAAAGTCCTGACATTAACTGCCAACAAACCGTCAGCAGTGGATGACCAGGACGTCAAGAACCTGATGCGTTGTAAAGTAGGCAAGGGTGGTTAAGGCTCTCAGGAGCCATCCGCAGTGTATGGCCTAGCCAACCGTATTGCCTCCGCTTGACGACAGTTGTCACCGGAGTTTGCTACGAACATTCTCTTATTACCCTATTTCTCACAAAATCAAACCCTTTTAAGTCATTTTTTTTTCTTATACAAGGTAGTAAATTAAACAATGTTCTGAGTTTGTTGAAATGTTTGCAGACAAAATGGATTAATTATAAAGTTATTTAGATCTGAAGTTGCAACAAATTTAGATTTAAATTACCCTCCAATGAAGAAATCCAGCCTGTCAGCAAACATTTGGACACACTCAAAACATTAAAAACAAATTTTTTTTCTTGAGTTTTTTTTTTTTTTTGACAAACAAAACAAAAAAAAAACCTAATAACGAAAGTAACGCATGTAATTTCGCATTCATAAAATAAATATCAAACGGGAGTATGAGGAATACTCCCTGTATTTTTAGAAAAAAAAATCATTACTTTTTTAAGTATGGCATGGAGTATTGTGCTGGTGGAAGTAAATGCTTTTTTGGGAATTAGTACTGTACAATTTAATGATAGAAGGTTCCAAAACAAAATCCCGCTTGATAGTATTCGTGTCGGAATCATTGGTCCTTTTTTTAATACACGTCGTACATAATTTTACACAATTTTATACCCCGACTTTTACCAAAAAAAAAACCAAGGTAACCCCTCCGAATTAAAAAAAGTTATCTCTTATTTGTCTAATTTTCACAACTCGCGTTTTAAGCATTGTAATATGTAATTACATATTACAATTACATGCAATTACTTTTTTTTTTAATGCGCTTCTAGACCATTTAAACTGACTGCAGAGCATTGTTTGACTCTTAAAAACCTGAAAAATAATTCCTTTGCGCGTGGTGATGTATCATCATGTTACTACAAGAAAAAGATGGAATATTTTAAAGTTCAGACATTTGAAAAAAAAAACATTGATACAAACTGTTAAATAATCTATGTTCCATTATTTATAATTATAAACATATAATTCAGCCCTGATGTAGAATAATAAATTAAAAATCATATATACGCCAGTTATCTTACGTGCGTGCGTGCATCCCCCATCACTCTCAATAACCGACTGAACCTATATTCTCACAAACACCTGTCACAGAAAAGCGTTTCTGTCTTTCTCGTTATGAATTCTATTTTTGTGCTTTATCTAGTACATATTTTTTTATGTACTGACGTTTCATTAATTCTTCGCGTTACAAGGATAAATATTTTTTGTTTTAAAATCCAGCACAGTTATACAAATTTTACTTTCCAAATCCGATGTGAATATGGATTTCTAAAGGTTAAAAAAAATACAACTTCATCATCATTAAAAAAAAGAGGTATATTTGTAGACTAGTGTGACATCACGGTCACACAAGAGTTAACATATAGAAATGACTGGCGGAACAAGTGAATTAAGTATTTCTAAATAAACCATGCCCCTGATTTAAGGAAATAGGGTTTGCAGGTGAAAAAAATCCGTAAAGAAACAATCCAAGACAAGATGATTACAAAGATTACGAAGATTTCAAAAATTTTAGTTCACAAACCAATTATGTAGAGGGTGCCAAATACATATGGCCAAACCTGTAGTTTCGGTGGCATTTTCAAATTGAACGACTTTCTCGGCTCCATCTTGTGTCATTAATCACTCACTTCTTGCGGGTGACAAATCTTAAAACCAATTTCGTGTAGGGAATTTCATTGAAACTCTCCAATGATAACTTCCCTCCGAAAGCAGAGAAAAACATGGCGACCAAAATAGGTTTTTCAAATATAAATTATTGCGTGTTATTTCTTTGCGGTATTTAGAATTCCCGCTCCGCTTTCTCGAAGATTCCTTTTTTCAATTCGCATTATGTGTTATTAATTCATCGGAATTATTCAGCTTTTTACAAATAGAGGGTAATCAATCAGCTTTGACTGATAATAAGCTATTTTAAACGTCCTATTTTTAGCACAAATCTATTTTTTCCTGTTTTTGATCATCCCGTTTTTCGGAAAAAAAATAGTTGATAAACAGTTATAAAAAAAAAACTCATAATATTACAACAGAAAACATCTTAGAGTGGGGAACATGAAATTCTTGGCTTTGACATGGCTTACTACCCGTCACAAAAAATAAATGCAGTAACAAAGGTTTATTGTTTCGGATCCTGAATAGCTCGGAATTTCCTTTTTATGGGCAGGACCTTTTTGTTACATATATTTTTTCATTTGATGATGCTAAAACAATTCAAGTAAATTCTGCTCATAATGTTTATTACTACAAAATCAAAACGCTAAAAAAAATAACCGAGCATAATTCAAACCAAAAAAATATTATCTCTTAGAAACAATTTAAAGGATACAAAACGTTTAATATTTTACCGTCAGCCTCAAAGCGTAATGGTCAGCGCATTTGCCTACCATGCAAGAGGTCTCGGGTTCGATTTCCGACATGGTTGATATGAAATATTTATTTAAAAGGGTGTTTTCACACTAGAATATTTGAACGTAGTTATGCAGAAAGCAGTCAGTCCACAATTTCGGAAAAATGAGATATTGATGTTATCGGGTGCAGTAATCTCGATTCTACGTTCTGCTTAAAATAGCCAGACCACTCATAAAAAAAACTGTTTTAATCAAATCCGAAAAAAGGTGTTGATCACAATAACGGCATTTCTTAATTATACATTTTTTTTTTTTTTACATTTTTTTTTGCACCACAACAGGCCAGGAGGCCTAATTACAGTGGTGAATTACATCACAGAGCACCCAGGCTTGAGAAAAATCACATTATATTTTTTGTGTTCTCACCAGGAATCGAACCCGGAACCTTCCGTGCGTGAGTCAAGCGTCTTGACTACTACACCACGGAGGCCGCCAAAAAATTTTCAGAAAACACCCAAAAAACTAGAAAAATCTTATGGTACTTTAAAAATCTTTTAAACTGGTCAAATACACAATAAGATTCTTGTTTGTAAATATGTAAAAAAAAACTTATGTAATCATTGTTTATTGTTTGTTAAAGTCAAAAACATTTAATTTTTTGTGTAAATTTTATAATTTACTCTTTTCACAAAATGGCTATTATCTCAGTTTCACTTTTCTATGGCTTGCTGCTTTCTGTATAACTACGTTCGTTTCATAGTCCCGGGACTGGTATCTGAAGCGTAAGACTGATCATCTTGCCCCTATGTAACAACAGTGATCAAGATACGCTACAATTGGTGTACCAATGCAGTGCCCCATGCACCATTATGCATGATGGTGATGTTGATATTTTACCCACCTGCTCACTATCTTCTTTGACGCATTGCAACTGACAGGCGTTGTTAAGTCGGGGTCCAATCATTTTTCTAATTTTTTTGTTCTGTTACATCACCCAAATTAAAATTGAAACTAGGAAATTTGGCGCTTCAGGCCTGGTGTAATCAGCTTTTCGGGTCTCGTTTAACTGGCCGTGTGGGCCTCAGTTGATTTGAAATTTCAGCCCCTTAAAATGTCACCCCCTTGGGCGTCCGAATTTATTTTTTGCTGTTTGAAGCAATCTTAATGTAATAAATAATAAAACTCAGCAAAAATAAAGTGTGGGTTATCACAAGAGCTTTTACAGGACACTGCAGATTGAACAAACACCTTGCTAGAACGAACCTTTCAGATGAAAAAACACCTACACACATTCTTTGTCAATTTGATGTCAATTTGAAGGACTACTGATTAAACCTGAGGATGTTGAAGAGTTCCCCCTGACTAATAGCCCGATACTTTACGAATCTGGATTGAAAAGGAATATTGAGCAAAATGTAAACTCAAGACTTCCACACAGTGGCCAGGTTCTTTAAAGACCTGGGCTTGGAGGGCGCGAACTATTTACGGGACCCGTCACAATAAATCCTTACAGGTCGCAATGATGACGTCAGGCGGTTATTGAGCACTGATCCTCACCTCTAAGAATACAATTTCGAATTCATGAAGGAAATATAATTAGTCTTACGCTTCAGGATCCAGTCCACGGCCTCGGAAATATTATTGGGTTAAAACATCGTTTTAAGTAAATATTTCACATCAACCATATTTATTTTTTTTATTTTTATATCGGAACCAAACCCGACACTTGCATGTCAGGCAAATACTTAATTAAAATGAAAAATAAATGCATACTGCAAATAAATCAAGTTTTCGTAATATCGGCATTTGTTAATTTGGTTTTCCTTTTCTATTTCTTTTATTTTTTTTTATTGGTCAAGTTATAACATATTTATATGTTTTAATAATTTTAAAAAAATGGCAGACTCGGAAGTTTTTGTGGTCATTTTCTCAATTTATGTTAAAACTAAATTTTAAGATGTATTTTTTTTATTGTATTTTTGTAATAAAATTTCTATGTAAATAATTTATGTATGGAAAAATAAACAAATAAATAAATTCAAAAAGAATAAATAATGCACCACTACCTAAATGCCTTGACACACAAAATGTATGAATGTATCGCAAATCCGATAAAATAGAGCGACGAGTAAAAAAATGCAAGGTTTTCAGAAAGGCCTCAAAATCACGAAAACATGTTGCTGAACCATAATATTTTTTTTTACAAAAAAAAACTTTTAAATTTTTAAAGAAAATTTATTTTGTAAAATATTTTATATTAAAAAAAAAATCAAACATGACATTATGTCAAAAAAAAAATTGTGAGTTCTTTTTTTGGAACCAATCAGGTAATGAACCAGTGGCTTAATGCATATGGTAAGGTATCACACTAACCACAACGCTATAAACAAAGGTACAGGGTTGTATATCAAACTACAATTACTTCGTTTAAATAAATTTTATTTTAGTGATATTTTTACCAAACAGTTCATAATAAAACACATAATATTAATTAATATAGAACCTATAATAACTATAAATATTTTATCAACAATGAATAGATTTTCGGTTATTTGGGAATATTATATTTTATTTACAATTGTATTATTATTATATTGGACATTAAAGAGAAATTTTATTTATTTTTATTTACAGAGATAAGATATCCGAAAATAATATATTTTTTATAATTTATTTTACTAACATTTGTCTCAAATCATTAATTTTGTGACACAACTAAATAACAAATGCAGTAAGTTGCACCAATTTTTTTAAAATCCCAAGAAAAAATATAAATAAGTGAACTCTTTAACCTACTGTCTAACGAGCCAAATATTTGATCATTTTTTATATAATTAATTACTTGTGTGGTTTAAAACAAGGCTTACTTTTTTGAGGTTAAAATTATTTGGCTTTATTTTGTCTGATTTTTCGCAAACTGTGGTAACATGTATTTAAAAATATTATCTGCATATCATAAAAACAAAAAATGATTGACACTAAAACTTACAAATTTGGGATAACCAATGATCGGTTTCATCGTCTTCGCGACATCTTCGAGACTGATGTGAATCACTCCTCTTTCATTTTTATAATAAATTGCAATCAATAAATGTTTTGAATATTTGTAAACAACCACTTACTAACTTTTTTATGTCTACCGGTTTTAAGGCGTACCTAACGTACCATTTTATATCTTGTTAACAGTAATTATAATAATACTTAAAATAATAATAAATGGAGAAGAATTATATGCATATGTTAATACTTTATCCATAAACGTATCCATTTTTTTTACCAAATACTGTCAAATTTGCTTTTGATACAAGTAACAGTTATTGGCAAATTATTGCTTTATAATATAATAAAATGTTTTTTCATTAAAAAACAGGTATTTACCAATTAAAATACATTTTTTATCCTTCAGTTAACGTTAGAAGAACATCAAGAAATTTGTATATTCGCATTAAAGAACACATGAGGTGTCAACTTCTCTGATTTTGAAAATCAATTTCAATTGTGACTTTAATAAAAAAACAGGTGTTTAAATCTTACATACAAAAAAAAAGGGTTAAAAGTAAATAATTTTGAAATATTTTGTATTAGAAAAGCTTTACAAAATAATGTTTTTTTTAATCAATAATCAAACAACCTTCCAATATAGTCCATTACACGATGTTCCATTGAAATGGTCACTTTATACCTACTCAACTCACGCCCCTCCCTTCATTCTTTCCCTCTTTTTTTAACTGAAAAACTCCGATAACATAAAATGTTTTCAAAATTTAATCAGAGAACGCAAGGGTTACTTATTAAAATGAATGGCATGTTGGTTTAAAAATTTTTGCAACAACTATGGTGAAGGTTAACAGTGGGTTTTGCATGTCGGTTGAATTGGTGTTCTAACGAAGAAACGGGTACGTCTCGAAACCGGTATACATAGAAAAGTCGGTATGTGGCTATTTACAAATATTTTACCTCATTATCAAAAAATTCATGCTTTACATATCAATAAAAAATTCCATGAACAGACTTATCACAAATAAAAATAAAAGTTTTAAAAAGCCATTGTTTCATAAACAAAATAAGCCACTCATATTCTCGGTTGACTGAAATTCCTTACAAAACAGGAAAGTTTTAAGTTAAAAGTCATCCAAAATGATTTAAATATGTATTTTGTATTTCACTTAAAACCAGAGGTGTGAATTTTTAAATACAAGCCTTAAATATTCCTCTTGTGAGTTGACTGATTTTTTACTTAAGTTTACTGTTTTAACTTTAAAAAATATTTTGAATTTGTAAACATTTTCGTATTTTACTTTGAAACTAAATACAGAGGGCCAATTTCTTAAATTTTAGATTGTAAACATAATCTTGTTTGCCCGCTACTTTATAAAACTAGTTCCTTTCAATAAATGATAATAAATAAAAACATCTTGAATAACAACAGTAACTCTAGTTAAAACAAAACGAGCTTCACAATCACAATATGTTTAACGTTTTCATCAATCAAAAGATGTATCATTTTCCATATTACTCGAAAAAGCATTTAATTATGATAACATCGTATTTTTACATTAAGATAGATTTTACAGATAAAAGTGAGACCTTTTCGTATTTCCAGTTCGGTTCCTTTAGCATTGCGAAAGCAATCAGAACTTTTCATATAAATATACTTTTCGCGCATCACAGATTTTATAAAAAAAATTACGCGATACACATTTTTTAACATATTTTCGCTACAGTAAATACAAGAATGAGTAATATTTTCTGAAAACACTTGAAATTTTATCATGATTTTGTTTTAAATTATTAAAATTGTATATATACACTAGTAAAACAGTGTCACGAATACACATATATCAGTCTTGAATATATTTACACATATATTGATGAGGTACATCACTTGAACTCACCAACCTTAACTGGGAAACGTAAAAACCACTTTGATTAATTAAGATACTATATATTTACATAAGATAACATGATCAAAGTTGGATAAAGTTTTTTCACTAGTTTTAAAGAGGAATGTCTTAGTTTTTTTTAAGGATTGATTTAGACGTTTCATACCAAAACATCAGCGGCGGAATCCACCGCATATTTGTCTCAGACATTCATTTCTGGAATGGTCTGGTTAGTTCTGGGTGTCTTCTGGTTGCACCCTTTTGGATTCTGGAACTTGTGGTTCGGAGCCTGGCTTTGTGTGCCAGGGGGGGTTTTCGACCTCGGAGGGGGTGGGGTCCTAGGGAGGCTCATGTGCATAGCCAGCGAACCGTTAGGTGGATGATTCATCCCCGTAGTTTGCTGGATGTCGGCCAAATTGTGTTGGGTATTGTTCAGGAAAGTTGTGTTCTTTGGCAAGGTCATACAATTCTGGTTATACATTTGATTGCCTTGTTGTTGGTAGCTGTAATTCATCTTTCTAGGTAATGTCATGCAGTGTCCTTGGTTTCCCATTTTCTGCATCTGGGGACTAGATTTCTGCATTAAATTAGTCATCTGCATATTCCCGTGACAGATATTCTGACAGTTTTGGTTTATGTTTGTGAACTCGGTGCCCTGATTCCTTGGCACATTTGTCATCATAATGCTGTTCTTATCTTGATGATCTACATCAACAATGGCGCTCGAGCTTTGAGAATGTCCAATAAAATAATGCGGATGCTTTGTGTTTAAGTTGTCAAAGCTATTATTATGGTTTCTTTTCTGTTGCTGTTGAAGGCTTTTGACTTGAAGCCTTGTTTTGTCTCGTTGGTAGTAAACTCCAGCAAATATCAAAACATTGAGAATCAAAAGTGAACAACCAATTGCTATTGTAACACTCAAAGCTGTGGAGTAGGCTGTATATCCAGCTGCTTCCAGATTATTGGTCGTTGCTTCTTGCGTGACATTATGAACAGGATGGTTAGCGATAAATGTTGAACCTGATCTTACAGAAATGACACTAACACAAGTTGTAACAAGAGTGTCCATTGTTGTTTGAGGAAGATCGAGAGTGATATTTGTTAAAGGTCTTCTGTACAGTTCTAGAGTTGGGTCATAATACGAAGCTCTTGTCAATGGATCAGGTCTGACAAAGCCATCGTATAGATCACCATCATTGTGATTGCGGAAGAGATTGTGTTTGGCGATGACGTCTTTCATACCAGATCGGTGTAGTTCAGGAATCAGACGCAGCCATACAGAAAGCTGGTGAGCTCTAAAATGGTTCTTCATGCGAGGTTTCATCCCTATAAACAAAGAAAAAAAAGCATGAGTTTTAATACAAACTACCGAAACATTTTCGAATGAAGGTATAAATATATTATGTGTAAAGGAAGTCTTCATAAAAATTAACATATAGGTAGACATGTAGGGGATATAGGCTTGGTGAGTGCAGTTATAAAAAATAAAAATACAGTCACTACAGTATTTTAATTTTGTCCAAACGTTTGTAGACAAAAGACTGGATTTCACTCCCTAGAGAGTCACTAAGATTAACAAATTAGAACAGGAATAGAGGACATTTTAGAGAAGGGAATATGGAAGTCTAGAAATTTACAAAGCTTATGACCTGTCTTTGGCTGGTTTAAATGGCCACTTTACACACTGTGTAAATTGGCCTCTCAAAATTGCCAACGACAGGTCATAAGCCCTGTAAATGCCTAGACTTCCAAGTTCCCTTCTCTAAAATGTTCTCCATTTCTGTTATAATATGTTAATGTGTATTTATGCTTTTGAAAAAATCTATTTGTATCACCATCTTGAAACCCTTACCGCATTCAATGGTGCATAGGGCTATTTATTTTGAAATCTAATGTGGAGTTTTTCAAAAGTGGTCGCATGTAGGTAAAGACTCAGTTTTACGCTTTGGATACAGTCCAGGGTCAATAAAATACTTCAGTATAAAAACACATTTAAAAAAATATTTCCATTGACTCTATCAGGAATTGAACCTAGGACCTTACGCACGGTAGGCAAATGCTCCAGTCACTGCAATACAAAGTGGACGTTTTTCCACTCAATTTAGACCTAAAAAATACTTGTCCAGGATTCTGGTTCTATTACAAATACCAAACTGTATTCTGCATCCGCCTGGATACATCTTTACACATAATTATTTATATATTCTAAAAAAGCACTTGTCCAGGATTTTGGTTCTATTACAGATACCGAACTGTATTCTGCATCCGCCTGGATACATCTTTACAAATCACTATTTATATCTTCTTCTTGCGGTGTCTTATTAAATCCCGTGGACGTTGGCGGTCACTACAGCGAAAGTTATTATTATACTCCATAGCTCTAACAACAGCTTATTGAATGTACTTGCCCTGAAGATTCATGGAAAAGATAAACATCATGGTTTCCCGTTGCCTTTTCTGTGAATTTTACTGCCAGGGTTACCCTTCCTTAGCTGATTGGTTCTAGTTAGGCGGCGTCAGAAACTTGCCTTTTATTCTCTCGTTATCTGTTGTGATCACGCCGTTACGAGTGTGATTCCATTGACTGGGGTTCGCGACGTGGACGCTAACCAGTTGGACTAGTCAGTAGTGTTGCCGGTGAAATACAACTGGGCGTTTGCAGCATTTTATAGAATCACACCCTTCAGCAAGTGATTTATATTACAAATAGGTCAAGTCATATTACATACAATTTTCGAGCTGAAATTGAAAGTTTTACCTATTTCCAAATATTTCTGATGAAGCGTGTCATACTCATCCCAAACGATGCTTTTGTATCTGTTTCTCTCACGAGAGATTGGCAGCACTGATTCCTGGCGATGATACTCGTTAGGATTTCTGTAACAACGAGAAAAGTAAATGTTATACTATTTAATGAGTTTTCGTTACCATAATATTTGCAATGAAATCTTGCACACTTCGGTTAAGCATTTTAAAAAATACATTTGTAACATTATGTATTTATTTGTAAAAATATATATATGTAACGTAATGTATTTATTGTAACGTTATGTATTTGTTTATATGGTAGTACAAATAAAATTTGAACACCTATTTAAACCTTAACTAAATATATACAAAAACTATTTAAAATACAAACATTATTATAAAATTCAGACGCTTTCCGATGACACTCTATCTACTAATATGGATGTTTGTTTAAACAAAAATTATCGCCATTCTACAAAACAATGCGATAGGACCAGCATCCTTTATATTTTTTGGCAACTCATCAAACATCTTAAGTCCTTTATGATACAGATTGTTTTGAGTTGCCTGGATTCTTATTCTGGGGAGTCTGAAACCTTCACTTCCCCTCGCAGGATAGCGACGAATTTCGTTTCAAAACTGAACATCACAAAACATGTTTTCAGGCAATGAATTATTTTTAAATTTCAATATTAACATTAGAGTATTAAAAATAACTCTTTGCTTCACCGAAAACATGTTCAGTGCCGTCAACATATGTTGAATTTTCGTACATCTTCCACATCTCGATATTGTCTTCATTCTCCTATTTTAAACTTTCTGCATGATATTATATTGATTTTCAGTACTCAGAAAGAGAACACTACAACAATAATTGAAATGCGGCAAATCAATTGCTGTAAAAATTAGATTACTTGTTTATAAACTGAGATTTTTTCTTATTCTTTTTAAAAATTCTACCTTTCTTGAAATTAAATTGTCGATATTTATTTTTTCATAATATTGAACTTTTATTAGGGACAGAGACACAGTTTATAGCGACACAATCAGGAACGAACCATTCCCGGTGAGGACACAAAAGAATATCATGTGATTTTTCTCAAGCCTGGGTGTTCTGTGATGTAATTCACCACTGTAATTGGGCCTTCTGGCCTGTTGTGGTGCAAAAATAAAATAAAATATAAAAAAAAAAAATTAAATTAAAAAAAATATATTAAAAAATAATAATAATTATAAAAGAAGATAAAATCAAATAAAAATAAAACATTATCTATTTTTGCTCCTAAATATTTTTTTCTTTTACTTCATCTATATTTTGCTTTAAATATTGAAAATTCATAACCTTTGCTGATGACATGAAAATTTACGCCTGCATTAAATCTCACACTGACTGTAAAAATGCAAGAAAATCTCCACAGACTTTTTCAGTATTGTAATAAAAATTTACTGGAATTAAATATTAGTAAATGTCATTCATTTTGTATTTCACGCAAATAAACGACAATCAGCTTTCCTTACTCTTTTAATAATACCGATCTCTATAACAGATAGTCAAATTCGCGACTTAGGTGTTATTATTGATACGAAAATAATGTTTAATATTGAATCAGTCCAAAAAAACATATAAAATGGTCGGACTTATTATGCGAGTATAAAAACCTTTTAAACATGCAAAGACATATGAAAAACTCTACAAAACATTTGTTCGTCCCCAGGTAGAATACTGTACTCCTATTTGGTCACCTTACTATAATGTAAGTATTAATAGACTAGAAAGGGTCCAAAAAATTTTTTTTAAGCAGGTCAACTACCGGTTAAACATTAACTTTTCTAATCACGCTGAAAGTATGCAGTACCATGGAATAAACTGTCTTAAAAATAAAGGAATAATGTAAGACCAGTTATTTTTATTCGAATTAATACATAATAAAATTGATTTTCCAAACCTATTAGAAAGACTTTCTATTCTACCATTCCGTGTGCCATCTAGACCGACAAGACAAAATCTTCTGTTTTACACTGAAAACGCGTCAACAAACTATTTTCAACAATCTACAATACCTAGAATATGCGACCGATATAACAATATATTTACCGAGGCTGATATTTTTTGTGACAATGTATGTAAATTTAGGTAAAAAATTATGGATTTTTTACCTAAATTTTGAGAGAAGCAGACATTTAACTTTATTATTATTGTATAATTATTGTATTAAGTGTAAACATTTTTTGGTGTGTGCATGAGTTTTTTACACTAATATACAAATAAATTGGCAATATATGTGTACATACTGTTTGTTTACTTAATAAAACAAATAAATAATTTTATTTTCTTGGTGAACGTTTAGTTTGTTGCATATTTTACTTGTTTAAACTCTTATAAATTTACATTTTGAAATATAAATTTATTTAATCCAACCAATAAGACATTTGATTTAAATTTATTTGCATCTTTGTGGGAAAATGAACTTTTAAAAAAAATAATTTTTTTTAAAGAAATATTTTTATAATCTATGCAAATATTTAATTTTGAGGGTCATTTTCAATGAGTTGTTAATAACTCACCATAAGAAAATGGGAATCAAGTTGGGGTAGAGTGCGATTCAAACCACGGACCTCTGATCTGAAAGTCCGCAACACTAGCCACGGGACCACAACCCAATTTTTAAATAAGATTTAAAAGGAAACATTATAAAATAAAAAACATTTTAAAAGACTTCATAAAATATAAATGTGCTATAAAGTTTAAAACGTATCGAAATAAACATAGGAAAAAAAGTTGTAAAAACAGAGGAAGAAGTAATGATGATTCTCAAAAATTTAATGAAGTTTGTATGTATGTTTTTTTCATCAAATGTCTAGAATATTCTATTTTATTTGAGATAACACGATGTTACATCACAAAGAATTTTGTAGCACAGTCTCTTAAGAGTTAAGTCAAGGTAAAAATAATTTAGAAAAAATGATAACACGTAAAAAATCATTTGTTTGCAGTAGTTGTCACGTAACTCGTATTTTTTTACCTGTTATACTAAATTCTTTATAGTTAAATTTGGCACATTCATATGAGCCATTCGGCACATTTTATCAATTAGGCTTTGTTTAATGTATAAAAGCTGACCTTTTCTTGTTTGAATGCCTCACGGCTGAGAAGGGGTAAAAAGGTTGTACATTACATAACAATATGCGGTTTACATTAGCTCCCCACGTTGGGATTGTTCGGGGGTTAAGAGCTCTGAGTAAAAAGTGACAACGCCATGGGGGGGTCTAAACAATGACAATAAAATTAATATACACACCATAAAAATATATTTAAAAATGTTTTACTAAGAACATTCTTTATTTTCTGACAGTAAAAACAAGTGAAATGAGTTAACAATGTTAACAAATTACAACAGGGATGGAGAATACCTCAAATAAGGGAATATGGAAGTCTAGGCATTTACAGGGCTTATGACCTGTCATTGGCTGGTTTAAGTGGCCACTTCACACACTGTATAACATTCACCATTTTGCCTGTTTGAACATTCATATTTCTGTAATTCTTCCATTTGTTGATTTTAGTGAAGTATTATTATTCCCTTATTTAAGGTATTCTATATCACTGTTGTAATTTGTAAATTCTTATGACTCCAGAGGGGGTGAAATCCAGTTTTTTGTCTACGAACATTTGGACAAAATCAAATATTGTAATTAACAATGTGTTAAATATATCCGAATATGTGTAAACATATTAGATTTTCTCCCTATATTTAACAAAATATTGTTTAAATCAACCATTTCGTTTTCAGAAAAATAAATACTTTAAAGATAATTATTGAAAACGAATAAGTGAAATAATATATTAAACATAGGCAGAGTGGTGAATGTTACTAATGTGTAAAATGGGAAAACCAGCCATTAACAGGTCGTAAGTCCTTAATTTTGACTTTTAATTTTAACTTTTAATTTCAACTCTTATTTTTTATTTATTCATTTGAACATCTTCTACCTTTATCTAATTAATTATTGTTGGTTGTGAATTTTTACTAAGAAATATAAATGTTTATGAAAACAGAGAGAGAGAGAGGAAGAAAGTAGAATTTGAGCTTTACAGTGTCTTCTCCCTTTTATGTACTTTTTATTTACTTTTTTATTAAAAAAAATAATTTTTTAATTGACTAATTTTTTTCTCCTCGCCTTCTGCATTTATAATAAATAAATGTAAAGTCAGTAATTGGTCTTACAGCAATTGGTAGTAATTGATCTTTTTTTCCTCGTATTTATATAAATACTGTATGGTTTCCTTAATTAATAAACAAGTTAAATACCCTTACGTCCATATTCCTTTCTCGAAAAAAATTTTTTCTATGTGGCAACAAATATTGAATTTATGTCTGCCCTAAAATTCATATCATAGAATTAATTTCACCCAGAAAAATAAGAATTAAGAATATTTCATCCTGATTTCTCAAGGAATCGAACCCGGGTCATTTTGCAATATAAGCGAATGTCAACGACTACACCACGAAACTAACTTATCTCTGATCTATTATTTTCTTCAGGATTCCGACCTCAAAGCGGCCATCGAACCAAGTTCAATCCGGCAAACCGGAGCTCTCACTACCCCTTCACCGGCCATTCTGCAACAGCTTGTACAAAGCAACCCTTTCTCGTTATTTTGTCCGTGTAAAAGACACCCTTATTTAGACATCTTTCAAAAAAAAAACCTTTCGATCCAAAAGAAAATCATAATTCGACCTCTTTGACAAGTTTTATTTTCGTTTTAGGGTTGGTTAACTCTTTGATCCCTGACTATCAAAATTTATCCTGGTGTAAAATAACTGATATATGTAAGAGAACCTCGTATATGAGAATGTTTTTTATGTAACCAATCACTTTTAGTATACATTTGGACGTCTTAAAGTAGTTTTAGCGACGTTGAAGTAATAAATTCAAATAAATTATGTAAGTAATACTTTAGGTAAGGCTAAGATAAGCATTATCGAAAGGAGCTTAGCTTTAATTTTGAAATGTTTAGCAAATAGGCAACATCGAAAAGATTTGTGATGGATGCAGAAATAAAGGAAGACCGAGAAAAATATGGCATGACCAAATCCAACAAATATTTGAAGATGTACATGTCAAAAGTCGGAATAATTGGCCCGCGTGAAAAATAAGATTTATTAAGGTTATTGTGATGATAATGATTTGAGGATGGCCACTGACAAGGCGATATCTGTCACTGCACACTGGAGTGGCAAGGTCTTAAGTCCGGACCCAATATTTTTATTTATTTATTATTATTAGTATTTTTTTATTTTTTTTATTAAAAAGAAATATTTGCGTTCTTATAATTTACGTAAATATTTATTTATTTGTAAATAACTCACTATTGGAAAATGGAAATCAAGTTAGGGTAGAGTGTGGTTCGAACCACGGATCTTTGATCCGTGAGTCCGAGAGACTAGCCACGAGACCACAACCCGATTCTGTAAGTAAGTAAGTTATGTAAAGAAAGCGAGATCTGTATTCAAAGCCATAGAGATATGGAGTTGTTCTATCCTTTCTGCCTACTCTTGCGGAAAATGGTGTGATGATAATCAATAAATATTTTATTAAAAAAAAAATACATTTGAAGCACTAACTTTGTGGTTATTCATTGAAATAAATAAATAAAACATCTTTGTTTTTAACCTCTTTTTTTTTCCGTCGATTGGTTTCAAAGCTGTACAAGCTTCTTTCTCAAGGTTAACCTGACTAATTAATTGTTCCTTTTTTATTTTATCCATGTATACTAAATACCACATGCGTAGCTAATCAATCAAGTATTTTTTTCTTGAAAGGATGGTAATTTGAGATCTATACGTTCTAAACTAGACAGTAGTGGACTAAAAGGAATACTGTTTATTTGGTTATTGATTATTTTTTTCTTATTATGAAAAAGTAATATGATGTTTTAATTATTTTTCTATCCTACTCTCGATATTATAATTCAAAATTAAAACATTCAAAACCTCCACTATCCACGTTCAGGAATTAAAGTGCCAAAATGAAATCGAATTTAAAATTTCATTTAATATGATACTTTTATTTACAAAAGTAGTAAGTTTTTAATTTAAAGTAGTTTAAAATATTTTTTTTAGAGTGCAAAAAAAAAAAAAAATCTTAAAAAAAAAGTGTTAAGACACAGTTAAGGTTTGCATTCCTAAAACACATTGATTTATAATTCCTATCATCTGATAATTTGTGATAAATGAATAAGAAATCTTTTAGTCCTTTCTCCATCCTCTATCAAGATTGAAAAGCGGGAAGAATAAGGAACGTGTCTTTGTTAGTAAACTTTTATTCTAAACATCCAAATACTTCTTTCCAAAAATCTTCTAAGCAGTTCCTTCCTCGGAATGGATTTACAACGCGTGTTTCGCTGGGAAACTCTCAAAAAGTGATCGTGAAAATAAATTTGCTAGGAAAAACTCAACTCGAATGGGGTTTTGTTGATCTTACAACAAATTAAAATGGCAGAAACAAACTTAACTACAATTCCATTATTTCAATTTATTTTAAAACATTGTAAAAAAAAATAAAAAATCTTTACCAATATTCTACTTTCGCACTTAAGATATATCGAATTGATTAAGTAGTGTGTTAAAGGAAAATGTTTGTACAGATCTACCGGTTATGCGTTTGGCTTACCGATGCAGTGCTCTATGTACCATTGGGTGCAAAGCCAGTTAACTATACCACAACTTAATTCCTATTTTCCCCACACAAATTATTCATGTCTTTTAGGAAATATTTTGAAAATTAAAGTATTTTGGTACGGAAAAAACTCCCGAAAAACAAAAAAATTGTTTCTTAAAAAAAATTATATATGATAATATATTTATTTTAATATGGAAACTTGTCTTTTTACATTTAAACACTACTACTACTGCTTCTTTCATCACGCCATTTCCCGTAGAGAGAATGGACCGCCTTACACATTTATTCTGGCATACACTCCTAGCTTCTACCACTTTCATTCATCTTGTCATACATGCCCTTCGGTTCCGCCTGCTTTTGAGATGACCAGACTTGAGATTGGGTTTATCTCATCATGCCACGTCTTCTTTGGTCATCCTCGTCTCACGTAACCGTTCATTTTTGCCAAATATACTTGTATTTCCATTATTTCATCGTCCATTCGTTCTACATGACCAAACCATCTCAGAGACCATTTCCTAATCTTATCAATTATATCTGATTCAGATTCACACTCTCGCCTGATTTCGTCATTTGTAACCCTATCTTACATTGATTTCCTACACATTCTTCAAAGCGATTGCATTTCAACCGCGTTCACTCGGCTTTACAAAAAAGATGTTTTTTTATAAAGCATTTATACATACTCTTTATAATGTGCTTTCAAAGCGTGAAAAGCTTCTGAATGCTTTTGAGAAATTTAATATGTACATCGATGAAAAATGTAGACTTTTCTATATTTCAAGGCCAGTTAACAAAATTATCGAGATTTTGACTTGGCCTTAACAAGGGTATGTCACGTGATAAAGTTGCCTTAAGAACCTTGTAAAATTCGCTGTCTTTTACGAAACGGTTAAGGAGTCTTTAAAAAACATGTGAATAAAAAAAACAGCTTAAGGATTAAGAGGAAAACTTCTAAACAGAGCTTTGTTCTTCTGCATGTCTATATATATTTTTTTGAAAACGAGAATCAATAATTCTCCTCAAATAGTTAAGGGCTTCCATTTGGCGTCTTGTACTGCTCTGTAAGCATTTTTAACGGATTTTTTAAATAATGTTTTGTTTATGTTTATGTAGATACTTGTGGAGTTTATGGTGAGGGTGATAGCAGAGTGGTCCGCTCTCATTCGGGTGATTGTAAAAATATTTGAGTGAGTGATTGTGGACTGCCTTGCCGTCGCTTTTTGCTACGCTGCCTGCGGGTACGATACCCTACTGATACCACACGATACAGATACAACTTGCATCTATCTTGAGACGGGTTTACCTACATAGGTAAATGCAACAAAAAACAAATGTTGGAAAATATACAAAGCACATTGTTACTCTACTATTATTTTTGTAAGGAACACAATAGGCCTTTGAAGCATATAAATAAAATTGGTTATTTTACATATTTTTTATACGCCTCCACTATTTTACAAGAAAATAATTTATTGAGTATCCTTAAAAAAAACAAATTTGTTCTTAAGAGGAAGGAGATAAAATATATTTGGATTGTTTTTCCACTTTATTTTGTTTTATTAATATTTCTTCAATCGTTTTATTTTTTTCCTACAGAATTTGTCAGCCTCGTGGTGTAGTGGTCAGCGCGTTTGTCTACCATGCAAGAGGTCTCGAGTTTCATTTTCGACATGGTTTTCATTAAATATTTTTTAAAAGGGTATTTTTATACAAGAATATTTCATAGTCCTGGACTGGTACCTAAGCGTAAGAAAATTAAGTAATGAATTCCAATATTTTCAGTATCTTATTACGCATCTATGTAGCTAAATTATTTTTTTCCCGTTAGTTAATAGTATTTCCAGCATTTTTTGAGGGCTTATATTAACTTATTTATTTGACTTTAGAATCAAATAAAATGTATTCTGTAAAATTTGCAAAATGGTATTTTAAAAATGTTTGAGGTTAAATAGACATTTTTATCGATCGTTGCGTTGTTGTTGTTGCGATATGGTCGACAGCCCTGATGTTATGATGAGAATTGGTTTGTATGTTCATGATAATTACCTAAGACAGCGTCAGTATATATTGTTTCTTATTCCAATACACAGGATCAACTGATTGTTATGCCTATTGGAAAAGCTATCACTATGCTGAACAACGTCGCTCTAGGTGTTGTCATGTCTCTGAAGGGGTTTTTCGGAACAGGATTCGTCTATTACTTTGACAAGAGTCTCTAATGTATTTTTTATATCAAACATGTATAAATATATTTAACGTATTAAACTTAAGTTTGTGATGCGGATATTATTTATGAAATAAAATGATTTTTTTTTAAATGATTTTTTTTTTTTTTTTACAATAAACATAATAATAAAGCAGAGTACTAAAAAAATAAAGCATAATTACATAGCAATGAAATATATATTAAAAGAAAAATAGTAAACAAAAAATTTCACAAGGGCATGGCCTATACAAGAGTATACAAGTGGGCCTATACAAGTGGGTATACAAGAAAATGTTAATGAATTTTTGCTCCTTGTATAAACTGTATTATTAATCCGCCTGGACACAGACAGATTAATAATAATGTTTTAATGTAATATACATCGAGGAGCGTATTACTCTTATCAGTATCATCTAACTGAGTTTTTTTTTCGATAAAAACAGACACAACGCATGTTGTGTGTATAACACAACCTAATATAAATATTTAAACGGTTAGGTAGTACGATTTTCACACATATTTTATGCTCGGTTTAAAAATTAAAAGGGATTATTTCACCTTTCGCAAATGTAGAATTATTTTTTTCAAACACGGTATGAGGATTAACTCAATTTTTCCTCTTTTTTTTGTATTTTAATGGACAATGTAGACGAGTGAATTAAGCCCGTCATAAACTGTTTAGAAGGAATTTGAGTTTTAAAGACCATTCATGATTTGTTCACAAAGTTTTAATTAAAATTCAAACAAAAAAGGGGTCGTTCGAATTTTGCGAAGTACACGGCAAATGTCGCTTAATGGGGGTGAATTTATAGAAGATAGATTGGATAATGATAATAAGGGTTTTCGGTTTTGTTATTTTTAAATTGACGTAAAAGTTTTTAAATTTCTCCTTTGTGATACACATTTTATCAGAGGGTTAATTAACAAAAAAAATAAATTTAATGTACTTGTATATTGAGAAATTATAAAATAATAATATTGTCCTCATCATCAGCTATACAGCCCTCGGTGGGCAATGGGATGAATCTAGAAGTTTCCAACATTTTCGTTTGTCTGCTGCCTACGTATTCTAATTCGCCATGTGAAGTTTGGATATATCAGCTGGATATATCGCTGACAGAATCCATACTTCACATTTTAAGGCTTTCTGGTCTTTTACGTCCCTGTGGTGCCAGTGAATGTGACGCGTTTTATGGGATTGTCGTCATCTATTCTGATGACGTGACCACCTCAGCTCAAGCATCTCACGTGAATAGAACTGATCACGTTGGAATCTCCATAAGTTGCAAATTAATCTATATTGGTATCTATGTCAGCCATTTTGATCTCTCAGCTGCTCCAAGAATTACAACAACAATTCAAATAAATAAAAAAAAATCCATCAAAGCATTACAAATTATATTTTTTATAGGAGTTATATTGAAAAAAAAATCAATCCAGGAACGCTTGAGCAATGATTTGACATAATACTTCATAAAAGGAAGAATATTTGGCTCTTAAACATAGTTTTACTAATGCCAAAGATTTCGATCTATAAAATGGGTGAATTGCAAACTGTTAGTCTTAAGCGTGCCCAAGATAAACGACAACAAAAAACCATCGCGCCGCTTACCCGAGGAGGTAAGCAGAAAAAATGTAACGCCAAATCACTCTGTTTTTGGATACAGATCTGGCTTCATCTTCATACATCTTCTTATGTACGCACGCTGATTATTCTTTCTCTTGACATGTCCATTTTCAAGTATTTTTAGGATTTGGTCAAACAATAAATTTTTCGGTGATATTTTTTTTCTGCATCCATCAAAATTTGCATCGTTTATGCTTTAAGCCGTTATTTTGCTGCCCATCCGATCTACATGTCCAAATTAACGCAGCAATCCATTCGATAATGCTTGTCTCCGTCTAACACAGTGCACAGATCTCAACATTTGTGCACCTGAAGATGTGTATATGAAGAGGAAACGAAGTATGTCTGTAAAGAAAGAGTGATTTTGCGTTCTATCCTCTCTGCCTACCCCGGTGGAAAAACAGCGTGATGGTTTGTTGTTGTGTTGTTAATGCAGCGTATCTTTGTAATTTGTAAAAAGAGGGAACCACATTTAAAAACGAATATTTAATGGCGGCCCTTCCAGATATCAAACCATGGTAGGCAAACGTGCCAACAACTACCCGAAAGCATCCGCCTAGTCAAAAATACTCGTCCAGACTCTAAACGAATACACAAATTACTCGTACATGAATTATGATGATGGATTCTGCAATGCGATCTGAAACATAGGCAAATAGGACAGACGACGCATAATAATCCAGCAAAATCCAATATACTACGTCGGAACGCAAAAATTGAAAACAGAAATATATTTGAAAATAAATCAAATTTTCAAATTTTCTAATGTTCAAACAATAAATTCAATTCAATGGAAACAAAAGCTACACGAGTTGAACTAAACAATAACAATTTTGACCACTTAATAAAGGTTTGTTTTACTTTACAGTATAAATACAATGTTTACATTTTTAAAAAGAAACATAATTTTGAATGAAATAAAAGCAAAAATTTCCACCCTTCAGAACATGATTTCCACCAAAGCCATGCGTCATAATAATATAAAACAAAAGGCGTTTTACAACTGACACGTATTTTTCATTTTGAATTTATTTTGGCAATGTTTTTCCATCCTTGGATAGGATACTCAGTAACAATGAATTCATTTAACAAAACGGTTTTTTAAGGTATTGTCAAGAATAATTCCACTCAAAATATAAATTTATAAACAGTACATTTTCTGCCTCGTGATCACATGGTCAGTGCGACTAGCACTTGAAAGCAAGAATGATCATCTTGCTTTCGTGTTGCAAAAATGATCAAGATATACTATGGTTGGTGTACCAACACAGAGGCTTTGTACCATTGATCTTTAACATTGGATGAAACTCGAGTTTAAATTTAATCAATACATTCACACGTGTAAAAAACATCTCCACCTTCAATATCACCGTAGTATATAATAGTATTTCCAAAAATACATGGATCACATGCAGATTTATAGAGATGTAAACACCACCATGTCTTAACATGCACTAAGCTTAGTTAAAAAAGATTTAATCCTTTATTGAAGAATTGGTAGGAAGGTAAAATGGAGAGGGGGTAGAGGTGGGGATACCCGATTGGTTAATTTTTAATTCAAATAGAGGGCTTTACTGAAAACCTATTTGATTATTTATTGAGCGAATATAATTTTTAGTGGAGGTGTATTTTAGTATTTGCATGTTGGTGCAGTGAGTTTCCTGACAAAAAGACGGACACGTCTCGAATCCGGTAAACTAAAAAAGTCGGTGAATGGTTAAATACTATTATTACTTAAAATGTTTGACCACAACGTTACTTCTTTAAATATAAAGGGTATATTTTAACTTACTGTGGTGTTACTTGCAAAAACCTGTAAATTGCTAACCTGTTATTTGTTTTGTTTTATGTACGATAAATGTAGCTGTTAGATATCTTAACAAAAAATAAAAAAATATCGGTAAAAAAAATTATAATAAAAAAATAGATGCGAAAAACGAATGTTGAAAAATGAAATGAAATATGAAATATATAAAATTAATCGGGTTGTGGTCCCGCGGTTAGTGTCTCGGACTCACGGCTCAAGGGCCCGTGGTTCGAATCCCACTCTACCCCAACTTGATTCCCATTTTCTAATAGTGACCTATTTACAACTCGCTGAAAATGGCCTTCAAAATTAAATATTTGGGTAAATCATAAGACTGCAAATATTAAAAAAAAAAATTGTATATCATCATCATCTTTCCGTTTCCAGACCTAATGGTTCATAGAACACTGCATTGGTTCACCAATTGCAGCGTATCTTGATCGTTTTTGTAACATGAAGGTAAGATGATCAGTTTTACGCTTCAGGTACCAGTCCAGGGACTATGAAATACTCTAGTGTGAAAACACCCATTCAAACAAATATTTCACATCAACCATGTCAGGAATCGAACCCGAGACCTCTTGCATGGCAAGCTAACGCGCTGACCATTACATCACGAGGCTGACCCGAAAAAAAATATGTATTTAAATATATAAATAAAATGTGTACCAATTATATAAAGTACTACGTTTCTAGATTTACATATGTATTTAAAAAAAATCTTAAGCAACAATATTTATATGTGCAGTTATTTTTATTTTAATATTTGTTTTACATTTTGAGTCCTTTATATTTGGCAATAATTCATTCAATATTTTTGGAGCAAGTACATTATATTGCTTTTTACCAAAGGCTTAAAAAACATAAAATATTTAATTTAATTTATTTTACGAAGAATGTATTTAAACTTTCCAAAATTTATTTCCTGTATACAAAGACAGTATAGCGAACATGTATTATTAATGTTTAATCATTTTATTGAGGTGCGTCCCATTTATTTCACTCTTCCTAGTATCAGAGATAGTCCGTAAAAGCGATTAAAGTACGACTCAATGCGCACATTTGACCTACGTGATTTTATAATACTGAATTCCCCCAAAAAGATAACAGGCATATAGTAACTGTATTCAAAGAGCCAGTTTTACAGCCTAAAATAATAGTAAAAGAGGCATAAAAAACGTATCAAAATGTTTAACAAAGCCTACGGAATGAGCCTACCTTTGCTCCTATTGTTATGCCTTTATTACACGTAATGCCAAAGCATCACCTGCGTTCCTGAAAATTGTGTAAATACAAAGAAACCTGAAAACGAAGTGCTTTGTGAGTATCAAATTGTGCGCGTCACTTCACTTGCTGAAATTTCCTGAATTTCAGGCGGAAACAAATACTATTTGAATTAGTATCAACCGCAGCTTAGAGAATATACGTAAATAATATTTGTGATAATGTTTTATATTTTAAGAGGTGAAATATAAACATTTTGTCATATTTGGATTGAAGAAAATAAATACAACATTAAAATGCAATGTCTTGTTAAAAAACAAACAATATTTATCCCTAATTTGAGTTTTTTTTTCCAAAATTATCCTTGTTCTGCTGTATTGTTAGCATTAAACTCGTCAGCGGGTTCAAATAAGTTCCTTTGATTGTTTAATAAAGTACTTTATTAAAAAAAAAATATGAGCAATCCTTGTCTTCCATTGAAAAAACAGCCGTTCGTTTTAATTACTTGGGTTATTTTTATTTTACATGTGTATTTTTGAAACATATATATTTTTTATTACAAAATTTTGACAAACTCTTCTTTTGTCCTGTCCGTTTTGTTGACTGAAAGATATTGCTTTTAGCAATAAGTCCGCTAAAGTACTTATTTTTTGTACAAAAAGATTGAAATAAATAAATACATTTTAAACCATGCTCTATATTTTATTATATTATTACAAATTCAAACTATGATTAACACAAAAAAACTATTTTCCATTAGCCATAATTTGAGCATATGTCTCACTTCTGTTTTTAACTGACTAATGTAAATCTTGTTTTTTTTCTAAAAAATAGCTCGCTAAGCCTCTTTTGTAAAGGCTTCTCAGCAGGAAGGACAGAAAGCATTTATAAGGAAGTTATGAATTATTCACTCCAACACCTATAACAATTGAGGAAAAAATCTTTGTTGGTTTTTTTCTTTTGCAACTAGCGGGAATTGAACCCACGACGCCAGTTTCACAGTTGGCTGTTTAACCAACTGAGCCATGAGGCTTGTTTGGTATCATGTTAAAATTTTAGGTTTACAACATTGCAATGTGTTTTTGGAATATTTATTACAATATGTAGGAATAGCTTGTCCTTCCATACTAGTAAACCTGATGTTATTATGTACCTATTCGTGTTTTTACTGGGAGTGTGATATGATGTAATGTTATGTTATGTGAGGTAATGTAATCTTCTAAATATTTTACTTTCTGTGGATATCTCCTATTATTGACTTGAATTCTCATAACCAAACAAAAATAAATATTTACGGTTAAATAAGTTGAGATGTGGACTTTCAAACAACGACAAACGATAAATATGTATAACACTTTTTACAAAAGATGTTTAAAGCAGTCCTAAAAAAAGTCAATGACATATGATTATTTGAAAAAAGTCTCGGTTGAGATATTTTGATAGGCTTATTAAGCTTGTATTCTATAAAAATACGTTATTACAACTTTTTTTTTTTTTTTTAAATCCAGCACTTTTTTAAAAGTACGACCAACTTTGCCATCATCTGAATTATTAACACAGAACCCAAGTTTAAATAATTAACTTTCGGAAAGTGCCAGGAAAAGCGCGGTTTTTAGAAATGTAACTTCCGTTCATATTTCAAATTCAAAACATCAGAACATCAAACGTCCTTTGTCTGTTTAAGTACAGCCTTAAACAAGATACACCGCGTTCCTAAAATAGTCACCTACATTTTCAGAGGCCCTAAAAAGACCTTTAAAACGTACCTTCATGAACATTTATGTTGAAGTAACCATAACCCGTTGAAAAACATAAATGTGAAATTTTTACTGAAGGGTTTAAAAACCACATTTTTATAAACCTTTTTAGATACAATTCTGTTAGGTTAACACAATTTTTATTTCACTTTGAATATACTTTGATTGAATTTGATTGGTTAATATTACAAAAG
Source organism: Micrasema longulum (assembly GCF_059751315.1). Classification (NCBI taxonomy): domain Eukaryota; kingdom Metazoa; phylum Arthropoda; class Insecta; order Trichoptera; family Brachycentridae; genus Micrasema; species Micrasema longulum. The sequence continues at coordinate 40,962 of NW_028279743.1, forward strand.
AGCAACTTTTTTTAGAAAATTAAAGATAAGCATTTACAAGGCTTATTACCTGCCGGACTGGTTTAAAAAATTACCTTACACACCATGTAAGATCCACTATTTTGCGTGTGTTTGAAGAAACGTATCATGATTTACAACCCCTGCTTGCACTTGTGTTTAAAAAAGAAAATTGTTTAGTCTTCCACCAGTCTCACGATGTCGGTTGCAGGTAAAAATTTAAAAAAAAAAAGGTGGAATAAAATATACATTTTGTCAATATTTTGACAAACGTTTGTAAACAAAAGACTGGATTTCATCCCCAAGGGAGTCATTTTAGAGAAGGGAATATGGAAGTATAGGTATTTACAAGGCTTATGACCTTTAGTTGGCTAGTTTAAGGGGTCACTTTACACACTATGTAATATTCACCATTTTGCATTTGTTTAAACATCCATATTTTTACAATTCTTTCTCCTGTTGATTTAAGTAACAACCATCAATCGACCGAACACATCCTGTAGCACTGTGTGCTATTGGATGATGCCAGAGATGAGATGGTGAATTGTCTGACAGGGGTCATGCGACCAGCGTGAAATGTGGATTTGATGGCCAACTGTAAACAACAGGGTAAACTCAGACTTAGATGGCTCCGGTGATGGTAGCTGAAGCGTCGGAACAAATCCAACCGACACGGTATCACCCAAAAAAAAAAACAAATTGATAACAGTGACCCTGAAAACCTTCGCACTTATTTCCATATTCCCTTCTCTAAAAAGTCCTCTACTTTTGTTATAATTTGTGTATGATATATTGTTTATTTATATTACTATAAGAAACGTATTATTTATTTTACTGTTTTAAAATCAAAATTAAAAATATTGCTTACTTCACATGGTTTTTATTTCACTGTTTTAATAATGAACAGAAGTTTTTACCTTCAGTTTCCGACTTCCCGTGTTTACGCAGGACCTTTTTGCAAATGAAATCAAACACAAACATTTCAAAATAAAAACAATTAGAGGCTTTCTCTTAATATTTTTAACTTACAAACTACTACTACAACCATCACACCATTTTCCTGTAAGGGTAGGCAAAGATAATGGACCGCCACACACATGTATTCTGGCATATATTCCTAGCTTCTCTCTCATTCATAAATCTTGTAATACATGCCCTTCGGTTCTGTCTGCTTTCGACATGACCAGACTTAAGATTTTGGTTTATCTGATCATGTCGTGTCTTCCTTGTTCGTTCTCGACTCACGTTACCGTTTATTTTCGCCATATACACCTGTTTTACCATTCTTTCATGTTTTACATGCCCAAACCACCTCATAGACCCTTTCTTAATTTTATCAATTATACTTGACTCAGATTTACACACTCACCTGATTTCATAATTTGTAAACCAGTCATACGTTGATTTTCCACACATTCGTCTAAAAGATCGCACTTCAACCGCGTTCACTCGGCTTTCATCCTTCCTCTGCCAGTTCCATGTTTCACTTCCATACATAAGTGTTGGGACTAAAACACCGTTGTTCACTGCCAGTTTAGCTTCGATTGACATATTTTTATAAGCAACTACTGTGCTTAATGCGCCGTTTATTTTGCTGCCCGCTTTACTCTCCTTTCACAATTTTTTTCTACTCTTTCATCCCTTGAAAACATACTTCTCCGATACACAAATTCTTTTTCTTGTTTGAGACGTTTCTTTAATCCTCCAATTGTTGTTTTTTAATCTAAAAGCTAAATCTTTTATTGGCCTGGTTGAGATTCATTTAAAATGGTTAATACAAACCCCCAAAAAGGTCAAATCATCGCAGATATTTGTCAGATAACATAAGAATATTTAAGAATAACCGTTGATCGATACAATATAAACGTGTTTTATAGTATAATACTAACATTGTTTCGAATTTGTTTGTATTTTGATTTTATTGTCAAACAATCCTATTCTTTGAAATCCTCTGACTCTTGTTTTGATTTTCAAAGTTCCTGGCGTCACTTTCTTCCCCGGCGACAAGACAAGAAAAAACAATATTTCTTGCAACATCATAACAAATAACACACCAGAAAAACCCGTCTTCAAAATCAGACTAAGATATTGTGCTTGGATCAATTGAAATAACGTGAAGTGCTAATACAAAGATGGAATGCTATCTTGGAACAAGTGCCAGTGAAAAAAAAACGCAAGTCCTTATTCCTGGATTGACACATTTTACATAACGGACATTGCAAATTTTAGCCTACTCCAATTTTTTGAGGATACATTTCATAAAAAATCATCCTTGTTTACTAGTCCAAAGGAATCGAAGGAATAGCGAAAAAAATATTGTTTTATAAAGCTGCACGAAACTTGCTAACCAAACAGGCTTATTCTGATTTCGTTTCGTAAGTTCGTCATATATCCATCTCAGTCTTACATAATGAAAACCATATTTCGCTCTCGTTCCATCTCAATTTACGAAACGAATTAGCTACATCATAAGGCCACTGGACACCTAACGTTCGTACGAACTCCTTTAAGCCTAACCATTCGTCGATTCGGCGAAAAAATTTTGGGGTGGATGTTTCTAATTAAAATGTATGTTTTTAGTATGTTTATTAGATACATATATGAAGCAAAGATGATATTGAAAAAAAATTTTTTGATCAATTTTGTTAAAAACACATTTAAAAAAAATATCTATCACTTTTGCACTTATTTTTAGATTTTTAAAACATATTTATCCTTAAGTTTATTTACTAAAAAAACTTATAACTTAAGAAGCCTATTTTTCTTTGACAAACTAAAATTATAAGATTTTTACCAAGAGAAAAGGTAAAAAAATATTTGATCAATTTTGTTAAAAACACATTTCAAAAAAATATTTATCACTTTTGCACTTTTTTTTTAGATTTTCAAAAGATATCTTTAAGTTCATTTACTTAAAAAACGAATAACTTAAAAAGCCTATTTTCTTTGACAAACTAAAATTATAAGATTTTCACTGAGAAAAAAGGTAAAAACTAATTTTTAGAAGCTTAAGTTACGAGGAAATCAAATTTATATTCACCACAAATTACGGTGTTCAATTTGAGCCGTAGGTCTTCGTCATGCGCCTTTTTTTATGAATAAAAACGGATTTTTTTCCTTTTCTGATTATTGGAGTCTATGTAGGCTGAAAATCATTACTAGATGTTGACCAACCTTAACCACTTTTTATGAACAATATTTTGAGTTTGTCTAATTTTTTGGAGACAAGGACTGGATTCAACTCTCTGGAGAACGGTTTGTATAAACATATACAACAGAGATGAAGACCATTTTGAGAAGATAATAAAGAAGTCTAGGCATATACAAGGCTTACGACCTGTATTGTTTTATATATATTGTTGATAAATCCACCTGGTTCATGAAAGAATATAGAAATGGAAAAAAAAATGCAGGCGTTAACCAGTATGTAGGTGAAATAATTCAAAATGGTTTTTTCAGAAGTCGGAAAAAACGTTAAAAATAGCATATTTATTCAGAATAGATTTTAACGGTTCTAATGATTTAACTATCGATGTTTTCAAAGGAATTTTCTTTTGTAATTTTCGGGTTTGAACTGAGCGCATACAAAACGGTTCGCAGTTGGCATCACGTCATTTTGACGTCACGCATTATGACTGTCGACTGCGCTTTTAATAGACATCGCGTATAAGTTTGGCGTCAAAACGTCATACGTACCGTTTGTCCTACAGGGCGCGAAACGCCTCGTTTTAGGGTAATTAAAATTATGGATATTTTTAACCATTCTAGAAAATTTATCCGACGATGCTAGAAAAACATATTAATACCGTTATCATTGTAACTTTTTGCTCTTAACTAAAAGTTAAAAGACCCTATTAGATGAATCTAACCCGCATAAATAAAGGTTTCAGCTCTTTTACTTCACAAATATCAACAGATGAAAGAATTTAAGGAAATATTTTCAAATAAAAGCAGAATAGTGAATGTAACCGTGTGTGAAGTGGCCACTTAAACCAGCCACTTTTGATGGTTTGGGCTTGTTGTTTTATTTGTTTTAGAAATCTTCGAATTTGTCCATTTCACGATTTCTTCTCATATCTGATAAGTCACGTATTGGTCAAATAAAAATAATGAATCTACATACTCTTTGTAGCACGAGTTGGTCTTCTATCAACTCGTACAATTTTTATTCCAGGTGCTCTGCCAGGAGTATGCACTTTATTCGTGGCCCAAACATGACGGTTCGTATCATTTTGTGATAAAGCCAAGATTCTTGAATTGCCGGAGACGTCTTCCGATATAATATACTACGATTGCGGTTCCAGCACATGATTCAGTTAACTTAATAAAAATCGTTGTTGAGCATTCATTAGTCGGTCATCTTGAATATCATTTTTACACCATCAACATCCACGTAGTTATCTTGTTAGCTATCAGATGATTTCTTCAAAGCACCAATTTATTTATTTTCTTATAATAAACGCGTCATATCAAACATCAATAGTTTTGAAGCCATAGTAAAAAAACTGCAAAAAAAATACTACGACTTATTACTAAAAAGTGTATACAAACTCTAACCATTCACCAAGAAGAAATAACGAGTAGATTTGCAATATTCCGAAAAATTGTAGACGTACCTATTAGATATAATTGTCTCCCGAAATACCTTGTCGTGAAAAAATGCAGCGTATTTGCTATTGCGTAATCGTCGATACGACGAGAGTTAGGTTTCTATGAATCAAAACGGTCCCAAGACCTTTGACATCACTATATTTGTTTAAATTTTCATGAGATTTTTCTTTTGATCCTATAGACAAGCATTAGAAGAAAGCTTTGGACCCTTTACCAATCCTCAAAGTAACTCTTTTATTCCAGTAATTAATTTACTCTGTTAAGTAGTCCTGCGTTCTAATCCCGAACCCTTAAAGGATTACTGTTTGCATAAAGATTAACTGGGTATTATTTAAAGGATTTAACAGTCCTGATAAATTAGATTCAAGATTTGATCCTAAAATTTGACGCTCAAAAATTTACAACTCTTAACTTTATGGCGAAATTAAATAAATTTTATTGCCATTATTAAAGTTGTCGTTGAATCTGGAATGTTTTCATAAAATTTAACTAAATGGCATTGTAATTAACGGAACAGTATTTGTATTTAAAACCATTATTTGAGATTGACATTTGATTACGAGAGAAATTAACTATTTGTCAAACATCGACAATTGACAAATAAACTTACATAAATATGGTGTAAGGGTGATAGTGTTTTTTTATTCAATAATGTATTCAATAAAATAATTATAAATGTAATATTTAACTTGATGTTTAATTATTTGTCATTCTGCCTATCTTTTTATTTCTGTATCCATACAAACATCGGTATTTATTCAATTCTTCCATCAAGTTGAGGAGCCGAAACCTTTACTGATGTGGTGAGATTTATCTGAATTAATTATTTTACATAATAGGCAATGCTTAAAATACTTTAATCTTTTCAACATCTTTGACCAGTTGGTTAACTTTTCCAATTTTATTTTTAAACGTTGGTCTATATTTATTAATTTATAAAAAAAAAACAAAACAAATGAAAATAAACTAACTGTTTTTTTTAAGAAGCATAACATTAAAAATGAATTTCTCTCGAATATAATTATAACAACTATTTGACTCAATACAAAAGAGAAAAATATTTTAACTTGTGAGCAAACGTAGAACAAAATTGTTGAAAGGTTCTGTAATTCCATAGAATAAATATATAAAAAAATAAAAAAATGACAATAGTATAAAGTTTGGCATTATCATGAATTTTACAAATCGTTTGATTAAATAAAAGGACCATGAAAAAGAGGATTATAAAAAAAAAATATATTTTTGTTTATATTATTGTATTTGGCTTCGTGGTGTAATTGAAAGCACGTTTGCCTACCATGCAAGAGGTCTCGGTTTCGATTTCCGACATGGTTGATCCGAAATATTGGTTGAAAAGTGTGTTTTCACACTAGAATATTTCGTAGTCCCTAGACCGGTACCTGAAGCGTAAGACTGATTATCTTACCTTCATGTAACAAAAATGATCAAAAACCGCTGCGACTGGAGCACCAATGTAGTGTTTTATGCACCATTTGGTGCAGAAAGGGAAAATGATAATATTCTTATAATGTAAAATATTAGTTCCAATATATAATAAAATATTTGTATGTAATTACTGAATATTATAATCTCTTAGCTATTTTATCATGATTCACAAATGTATTTGTACAGTATATCCATTAATCAAACATCAACTATTTACAGATAACCTAAGTTAAAACGTTTTTTAACGATAATGATAATATCATCATAGGTATTTGGTTTAATTTAACAAAAAGCGTACGTAAAAAAAATAATTGTAAATCTATTTCAACTGTCTTTGAGTGGGATCTCTCTTTAATTTGGTTTTGTTTTCATTTCTGAGGATGGTGATCACAACAGACTTCAGGTTTGGCTCGTCTGTGTAGTCTTCCTCCATCTGGAATGGTCTTGTGCTATTTGTAGGCATTTATTAGTAATGGTTTCGATAAGTCAGTGACCAAGCCGCTCCATCTTGTCGGTTGACATCCACGTGACCTTGTCCCTTCGACACTTCCCGGGAGGATTGTTTTCTCCAAACTATCAGAGTTCCCTCCGGAAATAAGTTCAAAGAACTGCAGGATTCTTTTGTCGCGAATGGACGTTTGTCTTTCTCTTATTTCTGGTTCCTGGAGTATAGATAAATTTTTACGTCTCACTGTCCACGGAATCCATGAAACGGAATACACAACCCTAATAAAGCATTCATTGTTTTCAAAGTACCTTGCATAACATTATTTAACCAATATTTTTCTACAAATTCCAACGTAAATATAAATCATTTTAGAGAAGGAAATATGAAAGTCATGGAATTTACATTAATGCTTTACAAATGTCTAGACTTCCATATTTCCTTCTCTAAAACGTTCTCCATCCCTGTTGTAATTTGTTTATCTTAATGACTCCCTAAGGAGTGAAATTCAGTATTTTGTCAACATTTAAAGAAATTACAATATTGTCATATTGTTTTGATTATTTGAATCATTAAATGAAACAATCGATACTAATAAACTCATTGAAAACATAATATTTATGTATTTCAATGCACATTTCGTATTATGTAGTTGAATATAATTTTAATAACTTGATCACAAACATACTTTTTAGCCATATTACATTAATGTTATTTTTAATTCCTCAAGCTTTCGATCGATAAAAAAAACTCATTGAGAAAATAATATTTATGTTTTCCTAGTGCAAATTTTCGCTTTCCCTTTAATCACATCATTAAGAATACTGAATAAACATACAAATCGGAAAAAGTCAATCAATAATTCTGAGATGAAAATAATAACTGTATTATTTCCATATAAATCAAACATCCCCAGAGTAGCAGTATCTACTTACGAGTTATTAATTTGATACGCCCGCTATACATAATGTTCTTTAGTAGACGAGAATTTGATTAATCGTATCTCTAGTTACAAACCCCCACAACGAATGAGGTTCATAATGTAACTTGATCGTGTATATAAACATATAATGTACGTTGTTGTACATAGAAATATATCTTGAATTAGCCAGGCTTTAGACATTTTTACGCAATGAAAAGGCGATCAATTATATCCTAGATTTTGTTATCTCAGCTAAGCCCGTGTTAACTAATTGATACGTGTATCAAGACAAGTACGTGTTAATCGAATTTCTTTATTATTTTTTTGTCTCACCTAAATTATTTATTTATTATTCTAGTGAGGTTAAAAATAAATGCCTTATTTTACCATGCCCTTGAATTTCCAATATAATCTTAATTGTTCTACTAAAAACATACAGTAGAAATTTAGTATTTAAGAACAAAACATTAATTTTATATGCAAATATATTGACTGTTTAATTTTTTTTCTATTTTTTTATTAATTAACTAACTGTTTGTTGATATTGATAATTCAGTTACAATGAAAAATAAATCAATGTTTTTTACATGTATTTGTAATTAATTGGAGATCTTTTAAAATTATAGCTTTATATTTCTATTTTTAATGTGCTATCAATAAATTTAATATTTTGTTTTTTTTTTAATATTTTATTTAATATATTTTTCTATATTACGGCAGGCCAAGAGGCTCAATTATTTATTTCATAATTGTTTGAAAATCCAGATTTGAGAAAAACGACTTCTTTATTTTTTTTTTCAAGCCATTACACTGCGCAGTTCACCAAAAGTACTATTTCAAATATTTTTTTATGTTTTATTGATTAATATAATTACGGAATTAAAACATGTCATTTTTATAATTTGTGAATGTTACAGCTGCTACTTTCCAAAAAAAGACTAGCTCTTGTGCTTGAAAAGTAACTTACATTGTTTTATTTATTTGGTAATTTTAAGTTATAAAGTTTGAATACTCAAGTGAAAATTATCCGAAATAATAAGAAAAACCGAAAATAATAAAACAGTTATAGTTATTAAAAAAGAAAGCTTTTTTACTAAGGTTCAAAAAATTTCTTTAAATTCATTTTGAATTTATTAACTGATATATTGGTTTTTATAGTTATAAGTTCATTATGGAGATTATTGTAATTTTTTTATTCCTTTGAAAACAAAAGTATTCTGACCCTGATTTGTGTGCAACTTATAGAAATTTCGATATTATTTTAGTATTTGAGTGACTTATTCACATTAAATTCTTTTATTTTTTCTTCTTTATAAATTTTTAAAATAGAATATATTTTGTTGATAGTGTCTACTGTGTGAACTTAAAAAAAATGTTTAGAATATTCTGTTGAATGTTTCTTTAAAATAACTTTAATAATTATTTTTTCTTCTATTTTAAGAGGATTCAATATATTGTCACATGCACGACCCCACCCAACAACACCATATTATTATAAAGATTGTACAATTGAGTAATATACTATTTTTAAATGATTGAATCTTAAAATATTCCTTAATCCAATAAATATGTATGTACATTTTCTAATACGTTTAATAAGTTCACTAATATGGTCTTTCCATTGTACGTTTAAGTCTATGTATATATAATTATCATCATTTACTTTCCGCACCTAACGGTGCATAATTTACCAATCGCAGCGTATCTTGATAATTTTTGTTACGTGAAGATAAGATGATCAGTCTTACGTTTCAGGTACCAGTCTAGGAATTATGAAATATTCTTGAGTGGAAACATTAAAAATAAATATTTAAAATTAACCATGTCGGAAATCGAACCCTAGACCCCTTTTAAGGTAGGCAAACGTGCTGATTATTACACCACAAAGCCTACAAACAGACATATAGACAGATTTTATTATTATTTCGTATGTGTTTTTGATAAATACCCAAAGATCTGAAATGTATTCAACCCATTAAAAGTGCATTTTCTTAAAATAAAACAAATAAATAAGTGCAGTGTTTATGCACAAATAAGTGCAGAAAATAAAAGATCATGGGTGATCTTAATTCAACATATATATTCAAAAATAAATAGCCTGGTTATTAAATTTATCAGTTAAATTTATTTTGAAATTGTTTTTGTTATTCTAAGTACGACAAAAGAACATTGACAGGACCACCACCACTCAATAAACCTTTCGACACCCCTGTTGATTCAAATTTATAATAATATTACGACTATATTAAGCTTGTCGCATACAATCTGCATAAAATCACATCATGAAATTCCCATGAAACATTTAACGGTCCTCCTGAAATCCACCCCTAAAGTAACAATACGCCCTTTTCATCATCACAGTCTTCCTATGCAGCCTGTCTATACAAATTACCCCTCGCAAATTAAGCTTCACCCAGCCGTACTGTTGATAAATATAAATACACCAACATAACATATTACACTTTGTATTGAGAACCATATAATATACAAATACATTAATGGAAGGGGTGGTTCCTAAGGGATGTTTTGATGCATATTGTTATTTTGGTAAGGGAAAAGCTAATTCGATTACACTAAGTATGACATATTTAATATTTTGACGTATTTTATGTCAATTATTATCTTAATATTTTACTCTATCCTTTGTTAACATTAAATTGTACATTCCAATTTTCATACCAAAGATAAAAATTAACAATATTTTGAATTCGTCCAAATTTTTGTAGACAAGGACTAGATTCAACTCCCTGGGGAGCTGTTTATATAAACATATTACAACCGAGAAGAATAACATTTAAGAGAAGGTAGTAAAGAAGTCTAGGCATCCACAGGGCTTATGACCTGGTATTGGCTGGTTTAAGTGACCACATTACACACTGTGTAACATTCACCATTCTGCCCATATTTGAACAAACATCAACAGATGAAAAAATTGAAGGAATATAGAGTACAGTGCTTCGATTACAATGTTTCGAGTATGCCTTAATGTTTGTAGACAAAAATGGATCTTAGACGTGGAGTCATTAGCATAGAAATTTACAGTAACAAAGGAAGAAAACATTTTTGATAAGGGGATACGGAATTGTAGGCATTTGCATGCCTTATGACCGGTCGTCGGGTGGTTCACCATTACTTTACCTTTGTTTGAAAATTACTCATAATATTTTCCCTCTCTGTTTCAATAAATGTCAATCATAATTACTCCAGGGGGAGATATCCAGTTTTGTCTACAAACATTAAAACATACTAAAAATTCATGTATACATTATCTAAACGGTACGCAGTGCCATTTACTTTACAGAAAAACATATTTAATATAATATTAACACTTCAATATAATGTGTAAATAAAAATAAAAAAAAAAGAAAGTTACATACATACTATTGCACGGCAGTTTTATATAAAGAACATGCTTAGATATAGATTACATAAAAGTAAAATAAAAATTTGTGCATATAATTTTTTTTAAAGTAAGTTATATTTATTTATTTTTTTAAGAGGATAAAAGTTTAAATATATTAAACACAAAGATCAAAAACATTATTTTTAATAAAAAGAGAAAAAAAAAGGAAAATATCATTACAATTGAAATAGTTAAGAAATGAAGTAGACACGATGATCAAATTATGGTACATTAATAGTTAACTTCACTTCATTTTTTTTTGCGTACATATTTGAATACAATACAATATGCCAGCAATTATGCATACAGTTTATTTGTTAGCTTATTTTGCGCCCCTAACTATGATGTACTGAATTAGCTTTTTATACAAGGTATTATTATACGGGTTAAATAGAAATAACATAATTATTACGACTATAAAACACTTTTATTAAAAAGGGGCCTAATTCATGGTGTTATCTTTCATTTTTACACGCGTCTGTAATAATACCCAGCCATTATAATTTCATCCAACAACACAAAATGTAAAATTAATTAAAATATCATCACAGTACCGCCGGCGACATGAAACCATTTTTTGCCCAAGTGTCGTAAATTTGCCCAAATTACTTTAAAGGTACATCAGCTGAATAAAATGATCTCGTTAGCAGGGCTACACGACAACCCGGGGCGCAGGTGCCATCTAGCGCCCGGCGCGCTAACTGCGAGCGCTTAACGCTCGACAAAATGGCGGAGAGTCGACGCAGGGCACTCTTATACATTTCAGATTATTGCCTGTTAAAACGGCACTGAAGAAGGAATAAAAAAGAAATCACTTTTCAATCCGTATGTTTTTTGCAGAAAGAAATATTTTCCTACTTAAAATGAATTTACCAAAACATTTGAACCACTTTCGCGACTGTAGACAACACTTTTATCACGCGTATTTTGTAGGTAAATGAAAGCTTTTTCTACGGTCGCAAGAGCGTTTGTAAAATCACCCCTGTACGAGTGTTTTCGACTCAACGGCTTCATTATTCTATATCCGCTCCCTAGTTGGAGCACATTGTGTCCACAAAGATCCTCCAAGCATGTCTGTCAGCTGTAAACTTCTGTGCATCCTCCCAAGTCAGGTTCGGGTCCCGAAAATCTGACGGGATGTCGAGAACAGCAAGCGTGGTTAAGGTTTTCAGGAGGCATCCGCAGCTTATGGCCAAGCCAACTGTATCGTCTCCGCTTGATGACAGTTGTCAGCGAAGATTGCATCGTCCGTTCTCTTACTACTTCATTCCTCACAAAGTCTTCTGAGACACCTATTCTTTAAACTCAGAATTTTGCTACTTCGGGCCCCAGTGAGGTGCCACGATTCACACCATTTGGCATTTGATTTTCACTGAGTAAATATCCGACCTCCAGACAGCCTTGATACTATTGAATGTGGTGCCTGTTATTCCTAGCCGCACTCCCAGCTCTTTTTGAAAGTTGCCATTTTCCGTAACATATACTCCCAGGTATTTGAAATTCTCGACCCCTTCGATGACTTTGTTTGACAGAGTCAGGAGATTTTGGGCATCAAGGCATGAAGTGTAACACAGTACATGGGTTTTTGCAATATTATTTTTTAAACCCATGCATGCGGAGTACCCATTTAGGCCTGAAGTGTATTTAGATCTATAGTGGCCTAAAAACACCTGACTGAATCGTCAATTATAACCGCATCATCGGCATACTCTAGGTCGCAGAGTTTTTGGGAGGAGGCGGTGGATATTCCTCGATATAGTAGAATTGACTTCCTTTAGTTTTCTTGGAGTTTTTACTCCACAAGGATTGTAAAAAAAGAACGCTGAAAGGCTTCTCTCAGGTAAAAATACTAAAATAAGAAAACGAGTGGACATAAATCCATCTAAACATGTAGAAGTTAACGCGTTGTCCTGAGCTCATTTCCTAGGAGTACCGAAATAAAAAAAAAGTTTTTAAATAAGTTTTACACCGCAATGTTCTTCTATTTCTAGACTGGCACCTGAATCGTAAGACTGATCACCAATGGCTTAATTTTACTCGCTGGGGATTTGACATATAATTCACTGCACTGCGACGCAAAACAACACACAACATGAAAATTCAAGAAACTTAATACATTTTTACTAACATTAAAAAAAATCGTATTATGCGTATCTTACCATTATATTTGACTTAGAATAATAAATTTCTTACTGTAATTTTATTTACAGAAAAACAAATAAGTAATTACTATTTATTTTAAACCATTTCCACCGTTTGTATTTTTATCCTAATATAAATATTAATATTCATAAAGCGCGCCTGGCGCCTGCGGTGAGCCAAAAAACTAGCCGATTATTCCGGCTTATTTTTTTAAACAAATAAGTATACTATATTTTGAATGTTTTAACCCCAGTGCAGGTTTTCCCTCCTAGATTAAACTTGCAGATTACACAAATTATTTGAAGATTCTTGATTTGGAAAACAGTATTTCAAACATTATTTCTTAAAAGCTATTTTTCTTTGAGATGGTTCTTTTGACATAAGAAGATTTACTTTCATCCGTCATATTGCAGGACATATGGCACTCGACGCGGCCGTTTTTAGCACTATTTATTTCTAGAACGATTCGGCCAGTTGACTTTTCAATTGAATAGTTAATATCAATTAAATTTGTAGTGCAATTTTTTAAATATCTTTAATAAGCTATGTATTAAAATAATGGATAATTTATCCATAGAGGGTGTTTTGTAAACCCTGTCACATCCGAAACCACGATGATTAGTAAAGGAAAGAATATTTATTAGAATATTAAAATAAATATTTAAAACAAAATTTTTTTTTTAAAATTAATAATTTAAAAAAACAAGTGGTTGCTTACTTCTGCAGGAGAAAAGTAAGGGGAGCGCGGCCGTTCGGTTGTAGACGTATCAGAATCCCCCCCTACCCCCCCTCGTTTCTCCCCTGCAGAAGTAAGCAACCATTTGCTTTTTTGATGGTTAATTTTTTAAAATTTTATGCGTTCTAAAAAAAATTTTTAATGTGTCTTTTTGCTTATACTGATCATCGTAGTTTTGGATCTGACAGGGTTTCATAAACACTCTGTATAATATAACATGAAGTTACTTCGTTTGAGTTGATTTCATGGATAAGAGATGTTGTATCACACAGAATCATAGAAAAATGTCAATTTATAGTGTATATAACCTAAATTATTTTATCTACCGTCTATGTGGGTACAAATATATGATTTTTTTATAGCTTACCCGTAAATAAATTCATCATTCACCACTGGAACACAAAGTTAAGCAAACGAGTTAAGAGTAATTCATCAAAAGGAAATCACTATATATTTTTAGCTGACCAAAAGCCCTGCGTAAAGGTGAGACGAAAGATCGAGCAGAATTGCCGCTAGCGATGTCATTTTAAGTATTATATCGATGGCTTAGAACTAAAATATTGTACCTCCATAAATTATAATACTGAGAAAATTAAAATTAAAGTTTTGCACATCTTGAAAGATTAGATTTTTTTAAACAGAAAAAAGGATTTTGTATCTGATGTAAATACAGTATTTTAGCATGGACTTTTGTTTGGCACAAAGATAAATATATTGTTATGGAGATACTATATCTGTGTTTTTCAAAATATTGTCTACAGGATTCACAACATATCCTAATATGTTTATATATTTGGACTGTACGCTTAGGAAATGCAATATTTTTACACATAAAAATATAGGTTAAACTTAATATTTTTCAGTACTAAACTCATTTTCGGCAAAAAACTGATTTACAATATTTTGGTTCTAAGCCATCGATACAGAACCTCGTATAGAGTGAAGTTAGGCTTGTATCAGGTTTGCCAACTAAAAAGGCATTCCAGTATTGGCAACCTGATAATGTCTGTTTAACTACTTCGCTCTAAATTGAACATAGTTATGCAGAAAGTAGCCAGTCCACAATTTTGAAAAAAAAAAAACATATAGGTGTTATTGGGTACAGTAAGGTCAATTATATGTTCTGCTAAAACAAGCTAGAATGCTTTCATTAAATAAACTGTAATAATCTCTTTCTGAAAATAGTGTCGATCACAAAAACGGCATTTCTCAATTTGCAACAAACACTCACAGCACTAGAAAAATCTGACGGTACTTTAAAAATCATTCAAACTGGTCAAATACTTAATAAAATTCTTTTGTGTAGTCCAAAAAACTAATGTATTCATTGTTTATCATTTGTCAAAGTCAAAAACATTCAAATTGTTGTGTAGATTTAATTATTCACTCGGTTCAAAAAGGTGATATTACCTCAGTTTTATTTATCTATGGCTGGCTGCTTTCTGCATAACTACGTTCAAGTGATGTCTGTGATGTGAACTGAGGGACTAGCAAGAAAAGCTGTTTTGGGTCGGGGCATTTATAATGCATTAATTCAAAATATTGACGGAATAAAAAAAATCTTGGATAAATGGGCATTCACTTCGTTGTGATAAATAATTGTAGAAGAAAAATGAACACATTAATATTATGTAGTTTTGACAGCGCACTCTCCATCCATTGACGGGATAAAAAAAAGTTTCAAAAAGTAATTTTCCTATTTTAGTATAGTTAACATTTATCAAAAGATTTTTTTAAATGAGATAAAATGAATTTTGACCAATTTGTTAGAAAACTTTTCTTTTCATCTTTCGATAAAACCATTTTTTATCGCGTAGTTATTCAGTATCGCTTTCAAATCATGTAAAAATCTATAACAACAAAATGTAGCCCGTTAGGGGATGAATCAATCAAAGCATCGCTAAAGTGATGGAATAATCTATAGACACGCCTTTTCACAAAGAATTTGTTAGGGGTGACTCAGCATTATACGTGCTGGCTTACACAGGAAGAAAACCACCCTCAAACCAAAGTCCAGAACTCAAGGACAGAGATTCGGGGCAGAAATAAAAGAATCACTAAGCAGGGAGATCTAAACCAGGGTCGAATTAATGGAATTAATCGTTAATTAATCGAATTAATTAAGTTACAAAGGGTCAAATTAATTTTAATGACCTCGTCGCGAAAAAAAATTACCGGCGTTTTTACAAATAGTAAAAGTAATCAAAACTATAAGCGCCTTAAAAAATTAAATCTTGCAAGAAAAATTTAGTAAAAACAGTTTAAAATAATTCAAAATATCTTATTTTTATTTTATTTTAAACATAGTAAACTAATTTTATACTAATAAGTGGATATATAGATAAATAACACTGACATGTTTCTTAAGTAATAATAGATTTATTAGTACTGTCGTGTCAATAAGATCCCGTCGGAAGATTATCCCGATTTGATATCTCAATTAAATCTCAAATCACAACTAACCAGTTAATTGCAGTTATTTTTAGATATGTAGGTAAATATTATTTAATCGTTCAGATTTTGGAATAAATAAGTTACTTCAATTTTTTTCATCAAATAATCACCAATCATTAAGAAGTAAATAAAAGTATTTCATATTTTATAAATATAAAAAATAATACTTCGTAATATTCAACTTGCGGGGTTATTTAAATTAATAATTTGAGATGAGCATTTAACCTCATAAGTACAATATCTCACAACAAGTAAAATGTAGTCGTAAATGTAAAACAAATTATGCCAAAAATCCGACGAAACGATTCACGATGTGAATTACGTAAATGAAATTTAGTTAGCACTGTGATTTTAAAATAAGAATAACTTTTTTTTCAGAACTTTGAAAATGGAACGTATTCGCTGAACGCTGTCGGACGTGGAAAAGAGTGATCTGACTGGTGTTTTTTATTTTATAATCTTTTTCGGCGTTCAATGTAGTCAGACCATGCATTCCGTGAGATGTTTAGTTTGTATTTTTTTTGTCTATAACATCATTTTTTTGTTTGTATTCGTTCCGGCTCTCTGTATTTTAGTAAGGGTAGAATTTTTTTTTAAATTTATCTGTATGTGTTTAGATATTAATGAAATAAATAAATTTTATCCATAAATTGAGAAAATGTTGAGTCAATATCAAAAAGCTAAAATAAACTTTGAGTTTGAATTGGGTGTATATATATATTATTTTTTACATACTTTGTTAATTTTAAAATCTTTTTTGATTATTTTTTAACTTTATGATGTAATGAAGGTAATTTTGAAGATTTTATCTCACACTCTTTTAGCTTGTAGTATGTTCCAACGTGTAATAATGTTTGAACTTGTTTAAATATTATTTTACTGATTGTATTAATTATATTTTGTAATTTTTAAAAACTTTTTCATACTCTTTTAATTTGTATTTTGTAGTTACATGTTATTTTCAATACTTGATTACATGCATATTTTTAAGAGGTATTTTATTTTTGTTATTCTTTATACCTCAAGCTTTTTTCCGCATATTTCGTATAATATGTATTATTTCATGCTCATCATTACTTGGAATATGGAAAAAAAGTTTTTAATTATTACAACTATTTACGATAAGTTATTGATTTTTCTTTAAACAATACATTTTGTAAATAATATTTTAGTTTAAAATATACATACGTCTGTAAACAAATATTTCAATCTGCATGTCCTCAAATGAGTTTTCACCAATATCTCCTTGGGAACATTAAATGAAAGTTTGTGTTATGTGTTTTTAGCTTAAATTTTAATTGAAAAAAAAACCTCTTATATTTTAAAGACAATTTAAAAAGAATTTCGTTAAAAGAATATCGATTTCACGCACCCAAAATGCATTAAAATCGTATTAATCCATTTCATTTTACAATCTTTGATAACATTTTGCGGGACAAAATAATGCATAATATCACGGGTACGGACTAATATAATATTATTATTTACGACCCCGGGAGGTTTCGACGGGATTCTACGGAAGACAGATAAGGGTAGAAATCAGAATTGGCAAGTCTTCAACGTTTTACTCCGAATCATTCCCCTCTGCCCACCACTCCCACAGGGGTTGATGATTGCGCTGATATATTTTCATTGAACTAGAAATGGAAAACACGCTTTGTTAACAATGATAAAATGTCTAGTTCGATAACCCTCGAATTCAAGTCGTTACAAAAAATTTATTCGCAAGATAAATTTATCATTACTCTTTTGAGTACTCGAAATTTTAAGTCTCAAGTCATGAATGGAAACCATAGTTTTTACGGCAGTAACTTAATACAACTCAAATCGGCTTACTAATTCAATGTCCTGTTTATCATAAATTTTGATTTGAAATGTAAATGTCTTTTTACATCGAAATATCAAAGCATGCACAACTCGAGAAAGCTTAAAAACCTCAAATCGATAAACTCACACTTGGCTGTTTTAAGACTGACAGCATCTCATAAACAAAAGTAACTGACATGCACAGATGCACAATAAAGACATGAAAACGATGCATCATTATCATACACAGACAGCAAAAACCAAATAGGACAATCTCGACTGCTAAACAATGGACTGAAAATATACAATGACCCAAAGCACAGTCTGAAGTCAACTACCATACGGAGATTCAAGACTAAAGTGAGACACATTTTGAAACTTTCTGAAATCACATGAACCTACAATATGCATTTTTTAAAAATAAATACAAACAAAACATAATTTTTTTTTACTATCTAAAGTTTCACTTTTTTTATTTTGCACGGCAGTATGCTTTTTATTGTTTCTACATGTTTACAAAAAAGCGCTGTTATCTTTTAAATAGTTACTTACTATGTTTGTACTTACTTGTATAATTTTTGTAAATGCCCCTTGGGCGTATTGTAGAATTAAATAAAATAAAATAAAAATAAATAAATAAAAAAACTATTTTCTCTGAATGCTCTCAATTATAATTTTATTTATTCATTTCGAAATCTAAAATTTTCATTCAAACAAATACAAACCATTTTGAAAAATCCATAAAATTAGTAAGTATATATTAAAACCAAACGCAGGTATTCATAATATGTTTTTATTTTATTTAATAAATAAAACAATTTTGTATTGAAATACTCCCTTAGAGACGTGAAAAGTATCAATGTCAAAGCAATGCCCTGTAAATATATATTGCGACAGATCCCCGTGAATAATGAGTACTTACATTAATATATATATAAATATATATATTTATTGATTTTTATTACTTTTTTTTACATATTTTAAAATTTGGATTTTAAGCCGGACCGTTCTTAACAATCTTAACAATTTAAGATCGATCGGTAAGGTGGTGCTCATTAAGGTTTTAAAAAAAAAACAGTTTTTTTTTTTATAATCATTGATCCACAAGTCCACTTATATTCACCACACACTCTCGTATATACACAATACTCACACACCCATAAACATATACACACACCTTCACTCACCCTAAATATATATACTAACCTTAACTAACATGTACAATAATAAAACGGATTCACTAAATAAGAGTACGCATTTTTTTATATTTATTTTATTTAATTGTGACTATTATTGCTATTATTTATTGATATACATTAGAAAAAACTTATCTACGAGACTTTATTAATAATCTAGTAAAATTATATTAGATTGTATAAATTGCATCTATCTTGATTACATTTTATTAAAATTAATTTTATATAAATTCTAATAAACTGCTTTTATAACATATACTGAAAACTAAATTTTGAGACACATATAATTTTTAATTTTTCTTTTGTGACTATTAGTGTTCACATTTAATTGGTGAAAGATGTTTAGTGTTATTATTTTTTATTTTATAAATTGTATTCACATTGTGATATCATTTACTGTTTTTGAACTGAAAATAAATAAAAAAAATAAATAAATACTGTTCAACATAGAGATAGCCCTTCTAACTGGCATAATCGATGGCAGGTTGATCCTGTTTATTGGCATGTGGAACAGTTTATCTTGACGCTGTCTAATCTGAAACATAAAAGCTAATGCTCCGCATAATTTCAGGGTTGCCGACAATGCCACGCAACAATTGAAATAAACGGGTAGTAAGATACACAGCCCTTCTGGTCTCAAACTCTTAAAAGACTGTAGTAAATAATTCATTTGCGTGCGGTGATGTAATGTCGTGTTATCATAAGCAAGAGACAGAATATTCCCAAGTTCAGACATTTAGAAAAAAAAAACATGGAGACATACTGTTAAATAATTCTTCTTACCGGCAATAGAGGCGATCATTGATCATTGACCCATTTTTTGAAGTGGCCTTCCAACACTTCTTTTGTTTGCCCATGGTCTCCACATTATTCTGGGGGTCCGCGTGCTAACATGTTGCCTCGCTAAGAGTCCTGCCCATTACCATTTTAATTTTGCTGTACGATCCATGATATCTTTGATTCCGGTTCAGCGCCTTATTTTTTCATTTCTTATTCTGTCTCTTAGACATACACCGAGCATCTGTCTTTCCATGGATCGTTGCGTGCATTTTAATTTATGGCTTTTTTTTTGTGTAACAGGCATGGTTTTTAGTCCATATGACGTATACGTTTAATTATTGCCTTTCCATAATTTATAAATAAACGTATACTTTAGCTCTTTACATAAATAAACATTCATAAATACGCCGATCATAGTACCTGCGTGCGTGCATCCATTATCACTGTCAATAACCGACTGAATCTCTTGTCACACAAACACCGGCCACGGAACGGCGTCTCGGTTTTTCTTGTTATGAAGCTTCGTACTTTCTCTTATTCAAATTTACTGCTGTATTGGCGTTACATTTTTTCCTCGCGTAGCAAGGACAATTTTTTTGTATTAAAATTCAGCATAGTTTTACAAATTTTGCTCTGCCAAATCTCGTGTGAAAATGTCTGTTTGAAGATTACAAAAAAAAAAACTTCATCATTGACTTCAAAAATATCAAAACCCTTTAAACTCTAGTCTGTTCTCTAGTTCGCCCGCACCCAGAGTATTCTTTGATTATCCGGTCTCCATATTATGATGTTTACATCAAGAATATTGAATCAGTTTAACATCGATTTTTGAGAAAGATAGGCTGAAGGTTGGCCTTATCCAGAGACCAATATACGTATCATGAGTTAGAAACTAGCTTAAATATAACTTCTCTTTAAGACCATCAAAATAAATCCGACTTTCTAGTCCTATTGAAAATTATCTATTCATTATTTGATGCGTCTGGACTACTGAGCTTAGTAAAATAAAATATTCCAACTAGAAACCTCAGACAAAACTTACTCTTTCATACCGATAACCATAGAACTAACCATAATTATCATTCCCCTATGCCCAGAACTCGTAGGTTTGCCAACAAACATACCAGTCTTGATTCCTTTGTTAAAAAGTCTTCTTCTTTTAAACGATCACTGAATCAAATTAAATTATAAATACCTCTCTCCCGCTTTCACTCCCACCAAGTATACTGTATACCATTGTGTCTTTTTACTTTCCCTTATAATAATTTTCTACGTACAAATATGTCCTAAAAATGCCCATTGAGCGTATATATAAATATATTATTTTTTTTAAAAAAGGGCAATATATCAAGCCTTGTATCGTATGTAGACCAAAGTGACATCACAGTCACACATGAGTTAAACGGTTTTAACCAAGCAAACCCTGGAAAAACTCAGTCGAATAAAGCCATGAACAATATCCGCACTCCCTCATGTAGAGAAATCTAAAATATTTAACCTGAACTCTCTCCACCATCGTTATGGTTACCCCGTTGGGTTCTTCAACTTACACTGTCCCCAAATCATCGAGCCACTCTCAAGTCTACTTTGCACTTAAGAGTTGTAAAGAATTCTCAGAACTCTTGTAAGACTGAAAACCCTGGCAGAACGTATTACAAATCTTAACATCTTTACTACAAACTGTTCTGATCTGATCATGAAATGTCAGGAAACTCACTAATCATACGATTTCGCCATTTTACTACGTGTGTTTTTTTTAATTGCGCAATAAAAAAAAAACATAAACCTGATTGGCGGCCTCCGTGGTGTAGTGGTCAAGACGCTTGACTCACCTACGAAAGGTTCCGGGTTCGATTCCCGGTGAGAACACAAAAATTAAATGTAATTTTTCTCAAGCCTGGGTGTTTTGTGATGTAGTTCACTACTGTAATTGGGCCGCCTGGCCTGTTGTGGTGCAAAAACTAAAAGATAAAAATAAAAAATAAAAAAAACAATATTTTTTAAAGGTATCTGTGTTAAAAAATGTACTTAAAAGTTTTACACAACTAAAATATAATTACTTTGAGACCAACAGATCAATTACGCCATTTCAAATTAAGACTGAACTTAGGTATCTGGGATCCCAATTAAGACTTAGATCCCAATTAAGTAACAAAAACTTGTTGTAATAATTTATAGATAATAAATTGAACATGAAAGTGGCCGTGGCCAAATTGTATTTTTTTGATTTAAAAAATAAATACAAGCGTTTTAAATCACATACATTTTTGTGCACTTTCCTTTATTTCTACGTAAAATTATACATTCAGTAAAACTTAAAAAAATAAAATTTATAAAATATTTTAGTTGAAACCTTTTTTTTTGGAATTGTATTCTCTTTTTAAAAAAAAAGAAGAGAACCGAAAACGATAAGGGCAGGTCTGAAGGTCATAAAAACGTTAATAAGATGTTGTTATAAATAAAATACTACAAGCAGAATTATCTTCCCATTTAAAAAAAAAATACAATTCTATAAAAAAGTTTTTGACCTTAGTATTTCAACAAAATTTTTTTTTAAATGTATAACCATTTTTTTTTTAATTTTATTATTGCGCGATTAAAAAAAGACATTCGTTTTTGAATGGCAATATTATACATTTTTTAAATTTTGCGTTTCTTTTTACCAGACTACAGCCATAACAGCCCGCATGTGGAAATCTCTGATAACGTTGCTTTTTGCGTGCATAGCTCATTTGTATATGTGCTTTACGCGTCTATCGTGACGTAACTAACGATACTTATCTCTTCTAGTTAAATATACAATATACATCTCAACTCATATAAAGTGAAATACACATCTTAACTCACATGGCGTGGCAGTGAATAATATCGCATCATAAACACGAATACCGCATAATATACATATTTATGAACATAATATAATCCTACTATACGATGGTGTCCCCCACACGCCTGTTTTACCCTTCATCATAGAAAGCGTCTGAATTCAGAAGTAAAACCTACATAAGAGTATCTTAAAAAATATTTACCCATTATAGTAACGAATCCGGTCTCCGATCAGATTAAGAATACAGTTTGTAATGTGTATCTTTATATGAGTAAATAAAAAAATTAAAAAAAGTTGACATGAAATATTTATTTAAAAGTTCGTTTAACAATGCAATATTTTATTGTTCCTGGACTGGATGCGTAAGATCGATCACCCTACTTTCATGTAAAGGATGTTAATGTTCACAAATTTTTTATTCAACTCATTTCACAATACGCCCGAGGAGTATTCACAAAAATAACACAGGTAAGTACAAAATAATACAAAAGTAATAATTTGAAAAAAAAAAGACTTAATACATTTTTAACTCTTAAAAATCTGTGGTAAATAATCCCTTTGCGCGCGGTGATGTAACATCGTGTTACCACTAGCGAATGACGGAATATTCTAAAGTCCAGACATTTGAAAAATTGTGTAATAATTCCTTTTCCATAATTTATGCGAATTAACATAAAATGTTGCCCTGTTATAGAAAAATAAATTAAAAATCACAAATACGCCACACGTGTTACGCGCGTGCATCCCTTATCACTGTCATCAACTGACTGAAGACTGAATATATTTTAGACAACACTCGCCGCAGAACAGTGTCTCTGCCGTCCTTGTTATGACTAATATCTTCGTGTTCTCTCTTGTATAAGCTATCTGTATAGATGTGTTGCTGAATTAGCGGACATTTTTTATTCAGGTCATAATCTCTGTAATTCTATCTTAAATTAACTCTTACTTTATTTTATTAACTCTCAGTTACTCTTTAATAACATTAGCATTCTTAACAATTTTACTTTCATCAATAAGGTAGTTGATAGGTATCCTAATTAAGGTTTTTAAAAAAAATCTGGTTATTTTTGAAAATCATTGTTCAATAAATTTACTTATATTCACTACACATTGTCACATACATACGATACTCACACACCCATACACATACAAACACACTCTCACCCAATATATATGTACTCTTTTTTATATATTTGGACCCCTGTATTTAGTAGCCTTACGTGTCATGTACAAGGCTAAGGTACTCGGAAAAAAAAAAGTTTTTGTTTGTCTTGGAAATGGGATGTTCGATCACTGATTTTGGTTTATGACCTTTATGAGTCCAATCACCATTGTTGCAAAGTTCAAGAACAATGGCGCGCGATAACTACTTTTAACTACAGTGTGGATATCTGTTAAGGATATTCCATCGTTCCTGCATTCTGCTTCAAGATTATGGCGTTGCAAACTGAAAAATGGGCACTGAAATAACAGATGTTTGATACTCTGTGAAGAAATATCATCGCATGGACAATAGTCATCATTCCTTAATTTAAACCTATATAGATAACTTCTCATAGCTCCTTGTCCGGTAAAATTTTGGGTCGTTGGTGATGATGACGGAAGTTTGCTGTGTATATACTCACCCTCAATTACATGTGCAATAATAAAATTTATACACTAAAACTAGTATTTAGCATAAACATTTTTGTGTTATAATTAATGTAATCCTCGTTGTGTAATACTGAAAGTGTTTTGTTTTAATGAAAAAAAAAAAAAATGTTAGATAAACGGCAGAAATATCTCATGAAAATAAATCAATGCAAATCAATAGACATTACAACTCATTTCGATTATAATTTATTTTATTACATAACTTTACCGTCAGTGCAAGAAAATGCCGTAAAATTTTTGAGGACACAACCATTTAGCAAAACGATAAAAAGAATTTCGTCCTTGTGATGCTCAAGTTAAGAATTTTATTACCGGAGTCGCATGGAAAAATGTCACCAAACTGATTTATATCTAAGAGCATAAAGCCTTTTGCATCATCTAGAGACGTCGTATTCTTAATACAAAAACATCGTTTGTTAGTTACTATCAAAAATATTTATCTAATTTGAATTCAACATTAATATGAAATTTACATTTGAAGAACTCACTTTGTGGTTACTCATTAAAATAAAATAAATATAAAACGACTCTGTTTTTTATTTTTATTATTTCTTTCGACCGGTTTCCAACCTGCACAAGCTTGTTTATCAAGGTATGTATGCGCTCCATAATATGGATCAATTTTTTCTTATTTTCCACATCCGCTCCTAAGTGGAGCATGTGGACATCACCAATCGCCTCCAGGAGATCCTTTCGCCAGCCAGCACTCTTGCCTGCTCCCACGTCGATCCAGCGGCCCTTAGTTCCGCCGAATAAAGTCGAAAGATCGTCATCGACGGCCTTCCAGGACGGCGTGAGCCCGCAGGTTAAAAGGAGAGGCAACTTGGATTTAGGTTTTCTTGAGGCATGCGCAGCTTGTGTCCAAGCCTGGACCATCGCCGCATTCTCAAGACGTCCATTATAGAGGGGCTGATCAGGGCCAGAACAGGATTTGTTGCACATAATTTGAGTCTTTGTATTTATTTTAAGACCCAGACGAGTTGAGTCTTCTTGAATGTTATGTTAAGTTATTACTTTGAAAAAAAGGTTGAAATTTGATTTAAGTTATTCATTCACAATTCTAAATGGAATTCCATTGTAACAATGTAATAACTTATATTTATATTGAAGTTACTTATGAAAAATACTCGGTACATTCCATTTTTTTATTCGACCAATTAGCGCTTTCACTAATGGGAATTTTCAGACTGAACCATGTACCAAGTATTTATAATAAGTAACTTATATATAAAAATAATTTATTACATCAGAAGGACAGAATTTATTTTTAAGTATGCCTTTTATTAAGTAAAATCTTGTATAGGGGGGCACGGTACGGTAAGGAATCGAAATTACTTTTATTTGTGTACTTTACTTTCCTCCGGCGAGTGAGGCTAACACATATCGATTATTTTTCGACAGGGTTTTGTCCAGTTTAGATTTGTTTCAGAACAGAAGCGTCATTATATTGGGGGATTTCAACTTACCTTCAGCGAGCAACATTGAAGGTATAGAGGCTGATCTAACTTTTTTGTGCTCATTGTTGAAACTTTCCCAGTGTAATGATGTTTTGAATTCTAGAGATAGGATTCTGGACTTAATACTTGCCGGGAAAGAAGTTGATGTGTTTCGGTCATTGTCACCTCTAACAAGAGAAGACAATTATCATCCCGCGCTTGAATTTTGTATCAGTGTGTCGATTAATCGTCCCCATCGAACTGAAGTTCCCACGGAAGGCACAGTCAGTTGGAGAGGCTGGAACTTCAATAAGGGCAATTTTGACCAGCTATGCTTTTTAATGGCCAGTATCGACTGGAATGAGGTATACGACACATTGGATGTAAATGAGGCGGTGCAAAGCTTTTATTGTATTGTTGAAGGAGTACTTGATTCTTGTTTTCCTAGAAGGTCTCGGACAACTGGAAGAAGGCGATATCCAAGGTGGTTTTCTGGGGCTATTATTAGGGATATTCAGGTTAAGCATTCCTTCCATAAAAGATGGAAAGCTGCGGGCTGTCAGAATGATTATGAAATGTTTGGTAGATTAAGATCTAGCGTTAAACGTGACATTCGATCAGCGTACCGGTCATTTATTTCCAATATGGAAAACAATATTCTCAAAAATACAAATTGTTTTTGGGATTTTATTAAATCTCAAAAGGCAAACGGCGGGAATATTGACACCATGACATGGGGTGATCGAACTGTTCGGGGCGCAGATATTGCGGAAGCGTTCGCAGGTCACTTCAAAAATGTATACAGTAGTGAACCTCCGCTTCTTGACGTTAACGCTGCTAAGCGGTGTACTACGCAAAACGGTGCACAATCTATTGTTATTCCAAATATCAATGAGAAAGACGTAGCTACGATCATAGATAGATTGAATAATACCAATTCTCTTGGCCCAGATTTTTTACCGACGTTCTTTTTTAAAGGATGCGTAGATTTTTTAAAGGGGCCGCTTTGTTTTTTATTTAATTTGTCATTAAATACAGGAGTCTTTCCAGAAATTTGGAAGATATCTAAAGTTACTCCTATACACAAGAGTGGCTCTAAGTCATCCGTAGAAAACTATAGACCTGTAGCTGTACTTTCAGCGCCAGCTAAGGTATTTGAAATTTTAATAAGTAAAATCATCGCTTCTCGAGTCGAGCCATTTATAATAGATGAACAGCATGGGTTCAGGAAGGGTCGCTCGGTTGAAACAAATTTAATGATATTTACAGACTATATTACGGCTGCATTAGATGCAGGACATCAGGTTGACTGTTCATATAATGACTTTGCCAAAGCCTTTGATACAGTCGATCATGATGTTATGTTAAACAAGCTGAGTGAGATCGGTTTCTCGGATGGAATGCTAAAATTAATGGCGAGCTAAACCGAAACCGAAATCAATACGTTTCACATGGCTTGTTTGCATCAAAAATTTTTAATACTTACTCAGGTGTTCCCCAGGGATCCAACTTGGGTCCATTACTGTTCTCTATTTTTATCAATGATATTAAAAAAGTTGTAGTCAAATCGCGTTTTTTATTATTCGCGGATGACTTGAAACTATTTTTGAGGGTTAAAACTTTGGATGATTTTCGTTCTCTCCAAACGGATATATTAAACGTATCTGAATGGGGAAGACGAAATAAATTATTGTTCAATATTTCAAAATGCTCAGTTATGTCTTTCACCAGGGCCCACAAAACGCTATTCTTCCGCTATAGAATGAATGACCAGAATCTTTTGCGGATTGCGAAGGTTAAAGATCTAGGCATCACTTTTGTGAGTTCCCTGACATTTCATGATCAGATCGAAACAGTTTGTAGTAGTTCATTGAAGATGTTAGGATTCGTCTTGCGTACTGCTAGGGTTTTTGGTAGTACACGAGTACTGAGAATTCTTTATAACTCGTTGGTGCGAAGTAGACTCGAGAGTGGCTCGATGATTTGGGGACCGTGTGAGTTGAAGTACTCTCTTATGGTGGAGAGGGTTCAGAAGAAATTTCTTCGGTTTCTCTACATGAGGGAGTGCGGATATTATCCATGGCTTTATCCCACTGAGTTTCTCCAGGGTATGCTTGGTTACAGCAGTTTGAAGACTAGAAGGAATGTGTATTTAACAACGCACTTCTTTCGATTGTTGCGCGGTATTATTGACAACCCTGAAATTATGCGGAGCATTAGCTTTTATGTTCCTGATAATTACCTTAGACAGCGTCAACATAGACTGTTTCACATTCCAATACACAGGACCAACCTGCCAATGGTTATGCCTGTTGGAAGGGCTATCTCTATGTTGAACAATATAACTTTGGACATTGACATTTTTCACGTCTCTGAGGGAGTTTTTCGTTACAAGATTCTCTTACTTTTTTAACATATTATTCTTTGGATATTATGTATACTAATGTGTTTTTTTTACATATACCTAATTTTACCTAATTATTTATATATGTATGAATCAAGATATTTTATTTTGTAATGTACATATATATGAATAAATAAATAAATGATTGATTAAATGATTGATTGAAGAAAGGAGTCTCCACGAATGATAACATGCAAAAAAACACACATGAAAATTATAATAATAAAATAATATAATACCAAGTAACTAAGAAACCCGAAGGAAATCACATTGAATTAACTAAACAATTTGGCGCTCCCTGAAAACGACAGTAGTCGGCCAATCCTTTAACTACCAGACAACCACTCCAAAACTCCAACCAACAACTTCGTCTGAGATCTAGAAACAGTTTCATCAAAGCCGCCTCCGCTGTTGAATCCTCACGACAGCGGAGAGAAGAACTATGTCAACAGGATCTTGGAGCAAGACCGTGGATGGATTCAAATGAGGGTAAGGAGGTGAACACCTACTATACTCTCTATGGATCGCCGTCAATAGACTACTGGTGTTACACGATGTAAAAAAATCTCCAAAGGTGGTACCTCTCTGTTAATGATATTTTGTGTGACCCAGGAAGACAGCCACCTATTGACATGCCCGCTTATGGAGGAAGGCTGCACTCCTGGGGACCTAATTGTGGAAAACGACAAGGCGATATCTGTCGCCGCATATTAAAGTGGCAGGAAATAATCTAACCGGACAAGCTAAGTAAGTAAGTAAGCTTGTGTAGCTTTGCAACCGTTCGGTAGAAAGTGGTGAAAAAGAGGGGAAAAACAAAGTTGGTTCATATTTATTTCATCAACATTAATATTTTGTTTATTATCATCATTAAATTGTTACCTGTTGGTAACTCATTGTGCGTAAGGCATTGAATTAGTATATCGATTGTAGTTTATATTGATCAAATATTATTTACATGTCACATCTTTTGCAATGAATTATTAATGTCTAGATTACTATATTGTCACCAATTAAGTTTTTATATACAACTCATTAGAAATATTGAAGTAATGTATAAGTACATATTGTAATTTATAAGTGGCTCATGGCCTGAGATGCCTATCCAACAAAACCTTTATTTGTAGTTAGATCAAGGACCGTATGTTATTCCCTCCCAAAATAATGTACAGGTAAACGTCGTTTTGCGCCGGTTCGATTTACGCCGATTTACAATTACACTGGTTGGTGCCAGCGTGGGATTTCCCGGTTTGGCCGACACCATACGACACCACGATTTTAAAAGCAGACACGCTTTTACACGTTGCTTTATTCTATTACCAACTTTGGCTCTGACTGCATTTTAATAAATTTTCAAAAAAAAAAACTGATATAAAATATTTTGACTCTCTGAAAATCTTGAGTGAGTAATATTTTGATTTTGTGATGAATACATAATTAAGAAAACAGACGCAGCAAATTGCTGTGACAAATGTCATCAAGTGAAAGCGATACAGTTGGCTGCAGCATATTCTGCCGATGCCTCCAGAGAACGTTAACTACACTCCCCTATTTCACAGGATATCAGTTTCTCGACGTCTCGGGCGTTCGCTGTAACAAATTTGAAAGCCGTTCATGTAAAAACTAAACGCGAACCTTAGGAAGATGCAGCAAAAGAGTTGGCAGCCGACAGAGATGCCCTGAGGTTCTTTGTAGACACCGTATGCTTTTTCATTTATGATTGAAGAAGTATATGATGACTCCACTTACTAGACGAGACATACGACGACTAGACCTTTTAATATCTTTATATATATAATTCCTCTGTACTTGTGATGTTACTGAACTCCTTTTAAACGGCTTAACAAATTTACGTGTGGTTTTCAGAGAAATGTAGATCTTTGTGCTGTGCGTGTTCGTAGATATTAAAATCTTTAATCTAAGGTGTAAAAAAAGAAGTAAAGAGCATAAATATTTTATTCATCGATCTACCAGGGTTGCATTCGAGGAGAATGTATTGACAAAAAAAATGGAAAGATTTTGTTTTTATGTGCATAAAAAAAGTTTGTTTTTGAATGTTTACAAACAGCATTTGTTTTTTATGGACATCAATCAGATTCTTTCCTTAAATTCCTTATAATTTATATCCATTTGTTTATTTTTATTAGGTTTTTGGTAATACTAAAATAATATTCAATTCAATACATTTTTTAAAATCCTATTCCCACATAAGTACACCGAGTACACCCCTCTATTGTGAGAAGACCGGAGTTTGACGTTTTCTAAAATAATGCCATATTTGATAAAATATTTATTTTATGTTTTGGAATTCAACCATAAACAAGTACCTACTTAAGTTTAATATTTAAATATTAACAATTTTTAGTTTTGGAATTTAATCACAAGCAAGTACCTAGGTACCTACCTATCAATTAAAAGTATTTTTCTAAGGCAAGCCAACGTTCGGGCAGGACAACGTCTGTCGGGTCAGCTAGTTTCTTATATAAATAAACTCAAACGATTTTGAAAAAAAAAGTTTTGTTTTAATTACTTAAATGAATTAATTTAATATACTGAAACACGGTTTTGAACAAGTTGTTATCGAAAAACTTTTCCGCCTTTTTAAAGAAAAGCGTGTGTCATTTTTGGTGAAGAAATCCTGTAAAATTATTTTGGAAACAGTTTTGAAAATGTAATTAAGGTGCGTGCTTTGAACTTGGAAAGCAAGAACAAACAATATTACAGCGTGCCCTGGTTTCTAAAACAAAATTAATTGCCTCGAGACATTTCGTTACGGTGTAAAATAAATTTGATAAACATTGTTAGGAGAATATGTCTACGCTTGAGATTAATAATTTTAGAGACTTAACGTTAGATTTGCCTTGAATCACATTATTTAATTATTAAAAACGCAAACATCATATCAAACATATAACAGTTCATAGTGAAAACAAAGTGAGTAATGGTTGTAACAGTAAAATCAAGTAATTCAAAATATCAAAATAATAAAGTTTATATTTTGTTTATCTGTACTCTATATTAATTTGTTAACTTTTATTATTATTATTATTATTATTTTATTAATTAATTTATTTAGTTCTATGTAACATAGTCTAATATATATTTACAACACAATATTTACATCTATACTTATTCTAACATTATTTATCACTATTATACACTTAGTATCCTAATTTATAATATTAACTCTTTCATATGTACATTTTCATCAATTATATTCATTATTTACACTATAAACTACCTAATATTTTTCACATATATACTTTTTACATTTAATTTTAAATATATTTACATTAATTTCATTTTTTATGCTTTCTGGCATTTCTTCAAATAGTTTTATTCCCTTGTACATAAGGCAGTTCTGGGACATTGCTTTTGATTTCTTTTCCAGTCTTATATTTTTAGATCCTCTTGTTGCATAGTTATGAAAGAACTCATTATTTTTTAGTTTATTTTGAAAATATCTCGGAACTATTCCTTTAATAATTTTGTTTATTTCATTGGCAACATTGAATTTGATTCTTTGATTATAATATATTAAAATGTAATTGCCTAGCTTAGAACGGGGTACGTACTCTTGTTAGCTGGGCAAAGTGGCCTCCGTGGTGTAGTGGTCAAGACGCTTGACTCACGCACGGAAGGTTCCGGGTTCGATTCCCGGTGAGAACACAAAAATTAAAAAAATGTGATTTTTCTCAAGCCTGGGTGCTCTGTGATGTAAATCACTACTGTAATTAGGCCTCCTGGCCTGTTGTGGTGCAAATAAAAAAAAATGTAAAAAAAAGTAAACATGGAATTGTATTTTGATAAAGAGTGCAAATAAATAAATAAAATAAATTATCAAGACGCATCGAATTGCTAAGAGCTGGTTACGGTGAAAAAATATTTCTTCTTTTCTTTTTTTTTTCCCCACTTCCACTCCTAAATAAACCATGTATACATAACCATACGCCTCCAGGAGACCCTATTGCTATCCAGCACTTTTAAGCGTTCTCACCGGGTTTTGAACCTGGGACCTTCATTGCGCGTCTGAGCCATTTCACCATAGAGGTCACTTATTTTAATCTAAAGCTAGTACGATTGAAGACCCGTAATCTACGCGGTATAACAGAGTATCCAGTTGGATGGCAGAAAGTGAAGGACCCCTTCATCATGCATCACTCCAATCCATCCAATCTATCGGGTCGTGGTTCCATTTCTAGTGCCCAGGACTCATGGATCAGAGGTCCAAGGTTCGATTTTCACTCTAGTACAACTCGATGCTGAAAATGGTACCAACAAATTGAAGCATTTGAGTAAATTAAAAAAAGAGCGCAAATATTTATTTTTTCTTTAAAAAAGAAACGCAAAAAGTGAAAAATCTTTTGATTCTGGTAACTAGCCGTGGTAAGTCACCGCATTGTCTCTTTCTTTAAAAAATGTGTTTCCACTTTTATTGGGATTTTTGGCAATGATCATTTGACAAACTACAGCTTAATTTTATTCTAATATATTTTTTTTAAATTAAAACATTTTTTTGCATTAGTAAAACTAATTCAATAAAAATGTTTCCCTCAACAATGTTTAAAATGCATTGTTACGGGTAGGAAACGAATTCTCACGTGGATGCGGGGCATGAAATGGCAGGGACAAAGCCATAAGACTTCTACTATATTATTGAACGGACTGAATTGTAATTAAATTTAATGAAAATAAGTGAGTATCCTTGCTATGCGGTATGCAGTGTCAATCGGTCACAACCCCAGCAAATGCGATGGATTAGGAAAATATGCCACTAATCTTATCCTCGTTCTTGATGGACTTGCCGGATCCAAATTGACACTTGCAAGCGGCACTAACACAATGACAGGCCCCGATCTGGAGCTCAACACTGGTGGTTGGTGGAAAAAAAGTTT
The DNA here is from genome assembly GCF_059751315.1 of Micrasema longulum. Taxonomy (NCBI): domain Eukaryota; kingdom Metazoa; phylum Arthropoda; class Insecta; order Trichoptera; family Brachycentridae; genus Micrasema; species Micrasema longulum. Next base: position 74,115 of record NW_028279743.1, read on the forward strand.
TATAATGCGGCACACATTCAACGGAATAAATGCGCGATGTACGAAACGAGGTGTAAATGTGGCAGGTGATCAAAGAATACTGAGGTGAGAGGCGATCAGTAGTTTTGGGTAAAAATTATTTAAAAATTGTGACAATACTTGACCCATGCATACCCACATAATTCACAACCATTTATATTTATTTATTAATTCATATTTTTTCTCTTACAAACTATAATTAATAATAAAAATAATGCTACCTTATTAGGGTTACCCGTGCCGAGGACACTTAAAAATAAACGTTAAAAAATATATATTTTTACATTTGAGAATAAACAAAGAAGGCTTACTTTTTTTTATTTTACAAGAATGATTTTAAATAACCTCAGCGCTGTAAATCATATTAGTTGATCACCCTTTATCCCATTGTGACTTTTTACTTTCTTTTATAATAATTTTCTTTGTATACATGTGTCTTTAAAAATGTCCATTGGTAGTATATGTAAAAAAATACTAACGCGCAACGGTTTGATTTACTGCCTCATCAACACTTATCACACAAACCAAAATTGGTGTCAAGAAGCTCAAGAATCATTTTGTCAGCACTTTAACTGGATAGTTTTATAGCATCGGTAGTAGTTACTGTAAAGTATTCAAACCAAAGGAAACAATTTTTCACTCATTTAACAGAAATACTTCATGTTTTGTGAGACCATCTCACTGCGGAAGCAGTAATGTGTGTACAATGTTCAAAGATCGATCATACGCACACGCGCCAAATAGCAACACCAGAAATCTTAAATTTAAGAACAAATAAACATTACTTTTAAAAGGACCGCATGGTCGAATCGTTCAGTTCGTTCATTTCATCGTAAACATGACTAAAAAGCGAACTCATTGCCGCTGGCAGTTTTGTCTAGTCTAACAATTAAAAATTACAATATTAATTCTAATATAAAATAAATTTTAAATATCAAATATCTAGAATGTTTTTAAAAAAACATATCGTCGTTGCGGCCGGTAATATCTGTTAAGTGATATTTCGTTTTTTTTAAGGAGATAATTTAAACAGTGTATCTTTCTCCATTTTTATTTTCCCTTTTTATCAATCCAATAACAAAAAACCTCCCCTGTTCGTACCATTTATATGCCGATGATTTGCAATTGTATATTCATTTCGAGCCCGTCGACATTGTTGAAACACATAGAGTAATGTCACTTGCACTCGACCATATCTCTTCATGGACAAAAAAACATGGACTTCTCATAAATCCAACAAAAACCCAAATTGTACTTGTTGGTAGTAAACAAATGTATTCAAAAGTGAATTATTCCACAACTTCTCTTTTCAAAATAGATGGTACAGAAATTCCATTCATGACTTCAGCCTAAAACATAGGTATTATCATTCATAAGCATTTAGAGTGGCACGATCAGGTGAACGAAGTTAGTCGTAAACTTTATAGAAGTTTGCACTCACTTAACAGATTACAGAATTTCTTGCCAATTAATGTTAAGCAAACATTAGTCCAGAGCGCACTTCTTCCACTCCTTGACTACGCGGATGTATGTTATCCAGATGCTAACTCTGAATTGCTTTATAAGTTAGAACGATTGCAGAATATTTGTATTCGTTATATCTTTAATCTTCGCAAATTTGACCACATAACCGAGTATCGCACGCAACTTTGCACGCAACTACACTGGCTCAGTATCAGGCATATAAAAAACATTCACATTCTATCACTTCTCCACAATATTTTAAATAATCCCACTTCGCCTGTTTATCTGAGAGAGCTCATCCAACCTCTTTCACAACACGGACTATCTCTTCGTTCTAGTAACGAGAGAACCCTTTTAATACACTGTCATCGCTCTATTTTTTTTGCCTCTTCTTTCACAGTAGTAGCCGCTCGATTGTGGAATAATCTACCCACTAATTTTAGAGACGCCCCTTCTTTATTTACATTTAAGTCAAGATTGAAATGTCACTATCTAAATATTTAATTTGTTCCTTTATCCTTTTTCTTTCCTTCCCATCCCCTCTCCCCTCTTCATAGTTTAGTGTTATTATTTTTATATATATATTTATTTTTGTTAATCTTTGCTTTTAATTTTTGTATAAAATTGTAAGATTCAATGTGTTCATGTATTTATAATTTTCTCAAACTGAACGGTTTGGGTAGGTGGAAGAAATTGCCCTAAGGCAATATGCCCACCCTTATATGTATATTGGTTTTATATGTATATAAAGTGTCAAATAAATAAATAAATATCCTTTAATGATGGATGTTATTTTTAAATACATTTTTATTGGTGACATAAAGAAAAAAAACATTTATTTTGACAAAATATTTAACTAAAGTTGTTGAAACAAAATTATTCAATTTTAATGAGAAGTGATTTATACTTTTTTTTAATCAATTAACAAGTATTGCCGGCGCAACGACGAAATACACATTAAATATCAACGGATTTTTTATGTCATCTCCAACTGATGAGCTTTAAATCTAACAATCAACTAAAATTCCACAAATTTTCATTGCTTTTAGGATGCTTATTAAATAACCCAAAAATTAATTATCAGTATAATTTTTAAATCTTCACAGGTTATTTTTAACCCAAATTATTTTAGGTTGTAAAAAAGGAATGATATGAAATTTTATTGTAAAAAAACGATGATGAAAAAACGTTGTTCCTGGCGATAACATCACTTAAACATTTGAATGGCCATCTGGGGTCCATTTTATACGCGCATTATCTATCTACGTGATATTTTCATGGTCGGTTATCACTACAATAAAAGCAGAGAAAAGATTTTGAACAATATGGTAACGGAAATCAAAATTTTGGGACAGAAACTACTATTTTAAGCCTTTTATCAGCCAACTATAAAAACAATTCATTTCATTTACAAAAAAGTATTATATAAAATTTATGTTTGAAACACGAACTTGTTTTAACCACTTTTTTTTTACCGGCCGGTCTTAAAGTCACACAAGCTTCTTTATTAAAGAATAATTTACTATTAAATCTTGTTCCTCTTTTATTTTAACAGTGTCAGATTGAAACCGGTCGGTAGTAAAAAAAATAAATGGGTTCTATTTATTTAAATTGTATTTATTTGTTTTATTTTATAAAATAATTTAACTAAAAAACATGCTTGGAAAAAATTCAACTTGTAAATATTCATACTTTAATTTATTTCAACAGAGAGGGAAAACATTGTTGAGAAGGTAATATAGAAGTCTAGGCATTTACAGGGCGTATGATCTGTCATTGGCTGGTTTAAGCCACTTCACACACTGTGTAACATTTACCATTCTGTCCATGTTTAAACATCCACAATTCCTCAACTCTTCCATCTTTGACTTTTGTGAAGTAAAAGAGCTGAAACCTTTATTTTTATTTACCTGTAAATGCCTAGACTTCCATATTACCTTCTCAATAACATTTTTCCTCTCAGTTGAAATAAATTTAAGAATGAATAACTCCCTAGGGAGGGAATCCAGCCAGTTTGCAAACATTTGTACATACTTAAACATTGTTGTAAATATTCGTTTTCATAAATATTTATCATTCTTAAATTACATTCACGACATAATTACACATAAGCATCATCAGTATTCCCTTTTCGCACCTAGTGGAGCATAGAGCACTGCATTCTAACTCCAATCGCGGCGTATCTTGATTATTTTTTGTTACAGTAACACATGATGATCAGTCTTACGCTTCACGAACCAGTCCAGGGACTATGAAATATTCTAATGAAAAAATATTTTTAATAAATATTACATGCAGATCATTTCGGGAATCAAACCCAAGACCTCTTGCATGATAGGCAAACGCGTTGACCATTACACCGCGAGGCCGACATTTAATTTATCTCTTAAAAATATAATGTTGTATCTCAAAATTTATCGATTTTGAGTTATGAATACAATTAAAACGTGAATCTTAACAACACAGTAAAATATTTGACTACAATAGTCGTAATTCTATCACTCATACCCGATAAGATATACCAATTACTTCACTTTTCTGTATTTGATTTTTTCATTATATATTTTTAAATATTATATTTATTTATTCATTTGTAAATACTTTTACAATGTTTGTATTCCTTTTTTTTACAGAATAATGTTCCCTCACTGGAGTGTCCCGTGCCGAGGGAAACATTTTACAAAAATTGAAACACGCCTAAAATTAGTAATTTAACAAAGTCAGCATAATAACAAAAAATAAAAAAACCTAATTTATCTTTTAAACTCAATGAGCAATATAAACTAAAATAATCATAAAAAACATAATTAAAATATATATATACCTGTAGACCAATTTTCATATACAGTACACACGTTTTACCTATTTGGCTTGATCCACTCATCGATCCGTACGCAGCCCACCTCCACTTTCCACTTCTTAATAGCAATTTTATATTGTGAGTATTTACTAATTTTCCTTATGGATAATGGAAGTAGATTGTACAATTAAACCGAGTAGTAGGCCAATCCTCTTGGACCGAAGGTTGTTTTAATTTCTAATTGTTTTATAATTAATATCTATATTTAATCAAAAATAATTTTACTTTTATTTAATCCTGATGTAACTACTAAAAATACATTATAACTATAAAAAATACTGTTTTTTTTTTATTAAATCACTTTTTATCAAAAGTATTACTTTATGTATAGTGAAACTAAATTAATATTTTTTAGTTACAACAGTCTTTTACTCAGTGCGTAATATAATCTTCTCTTAAATGTTCTTTATCTCTGTTTTCATATTATTTATATTTAAAGCACTAATTTGTAGTCGGAAATTTAAACTTTTGCTATTAAATATTAGTATATAACAACATACCGACTATTTGTATCTACCTTCTCTTCATGAAGACTTTCACTACACCATGCAGCCCACTTTTTCATTGAAAAAAAACAAATCGCGTAATTTACAACCCCTTTGCCCCTCTATTTCCGGATCCCCCCCACTATTTCTCCAACAAACCTAGTGGTATTTAGTAATAAAAATAACAAAATTTTCGGTGCATGTTCAGACTCGATGGTGATTATATATCTGCATATAATTCATGTATTTTTTTTGTAATTAAATAATGTCGGTATTCAAATATTGCGTCGTTTAACGCATTGTTTATAAATTGAATTCCATTTAAGTTGTGTTTACGAGGATAGGAGGCTGTTTTAGTAAAAGATCTTGAAACCGAGTTGAGGGTTGCTCAAAGTCTCACCAAATACTTCGTACAAAGTTAAATAACTCAATCATATACATTGTGTTTAAGCACAAACAAACACATTCATATTATACAGTGTGCAACACAAACACATTATGGATATATAAGATGTGGTACAACTTATGTTGAAATTAGAGAAATTCACCTAAATTGAAATCAAATTATACATTTTTATCATATTTATTAATTTATTTATTTATTTATTAAGGAAATATTTGAAATCAAAATAAAAACACTATTTGTTAACCACACATTCATCTAATTACTGACCGGTTTTTATTTAATTTATTTATTTTATTTTATTAACGTAAACGGCAAATCTGCCGTTTACAAACATTTGTAATACTAACATATTAAGCTTATATATTTTTTTTAAAACATAAATTTCCTTATACCCAAGATTTTAAAAAAAAAAATTAAACCTAAAAACTATACGGCATATTAAGTAGAAAGTTTAAATAATAAAACATTCTACAGTAATAAAACAAGAAAATCATAAGTACTGTTTCATTCAGCTGGGCAAAGTGAACAAAAACTATATATATTATGAAATGCGTGAATAAATAAATATAATTACCATTCACCATCTTTGAAAAAGTTCAAAAGGTTTTTCTAAAGGAACAATACCCTACACTAAATATATCAGATACGTGGGAATAACTATTGCCGAGTTCATGAAGTGTATTTAATGCGGCATTACAAGTATACACTGGCCGTGAATTGTTGCTACGTTGTTGCTGTCTAGTCATTCTTCCAGGCCCCCTTAATTAAATAAACTTAATAAATAAATAGTTAAATAAGCTTTCTCATCAAGGCACAATCTTGTGATGTAAAGTAAAAGGTTACTTTAGTTGTGCTTGTTTTTTTCCAAAGTTGAAAATTCGTATTTTTTTTGAAAGATAATGGTAAAGGTTTTTAAAATAAGGTTCTTAGGTCATTCGAAAGAATTGTTTTTATTCTATAAAATATACTTATTTTTACGTTACATATATTGTTCTATTTGATTACAAGCGTTCAAAATGAAATATCATGTGGACGTATGGGAGTATTTTCGACACCTTTTGTTCGTATTCAATCGAGGAAATAAAGCTGCAAAAGCTGCTTGTGATATTTGCGCAATGTGCGGCAAAGATGCTGTGAATAATTTACTAATTTGTTTAAAAATAATGAAGAAGAATACATTGTTCAATAATTTCTCGGTGTTAAATTAAAATGTGTCGGTTTTTCGCCAAATGAAGAGAACGAGACGACACAAAAAAAATCCAACGAATTAATCAGTAATGAATTTTACTTCTAATAAAGAAAAGTTAATCTTAACAAGAAATGGGTCAATTGTTTAAAGCGTCTTAACCGTGAGCTGCGCAAATAAGATGAGCAGCTTTGAGAGCTTTATTACATCAATTGAACTTGAACAAAAATATTGTAGAACAGAAAATTTACTTTCGAATAACGTACAATTCTATTGAACTGTTTGTGGTCATTTTTAAATTTGTCAAAATAGGCTTGACTTACGTTGACACCAATATACAACCACTTACTGACTTTTATATGTGTACCGGTTTTGAGACAAACCCGCCTCTTTGTCTTACACTAACATGCATATCCCACTATACACCTTCACTCCAGTGGTTGCTCAAAAATATGAAACCAACGTTCTGACAGAACGCATGCTGTTTGAAGTGAAGTGTACATTAAGATGCGCTGATAATCATTACAGATATTGTTGAAAAAATGGTTGAAAATAAGTGTAATAGGTAAAAGGTTACCATTTCAATGAAACATCGTATAATGGGCTATATTGAAAGGTTATTTGATTATTGAATAAAAAAACGTTATTTTTCAAAGCGAAATATTTTCGTTTAATTTACTTTTAGTTCTTTATTATTGTATGCAAAATTTTAACTCCCGTATCTTACTGATATCATTATCATGACATCATTATCATAAAATTAATGAGGTGATTTGCGAATTCGGAGAAATCGTTATTAAATTAAATCGCAAGTTGCTTAAAATAATGAAAACGTATTATATATTTTTTTTAAAATAATTTCATCTATACTATCCTCTCTGCGTACCCTTACGGGGAAATCAAGTGGTAATTTGTCGTAGTTGTTGTTGTTAATGGCCCCAAATATTTCTATTAAAAAGTGCCATTACAGATTTTCAAAATTTTCTCAAAAATGGATATGGGATTCTTTGGCCATTTCTGATACTAAAGGCCTCAATTTTAGATATTTGATGAAAATCAAATGTCGTCTGTGATACTGCGTAGGTACCACTATGTTCTTTGTCAGTGTTACCATTCACGATTTCCGTCAAAAACGTTATCGAAAATTAATTGATCTCCGACGACATCTCACACCCAGTTTCGTTATTTAATTGTCGCAATATGTATAATAAGATGCGATAAATTTCAAAACGAATCAAAATTATTATACTGATAGACATTGTTTTAGCTTTTAGCAGGTTTCGGCTTGGACCTTGGCATCGGCGTCGGCTTGTCATGAGTTGGCACGGCGTCACGCGTCGCGACGCCCGCACCCGATCGGTTCGTGACGTAATTTACATGCTGAGAGCCTCTGGCGTGGGAGTCATCCCCTCAGTGCCAGAATGATTTAAAAATAAACCCATAAAAGTTGAGATATTTACTGAACGTGGTTCGGATACAATAATACGTTTATTTTTGGTACATGATGTAATACTAATTTACTATCGAGAAAACGTACAACGCTGAGATTGCGATAGAAAAAGTATATTATTTTTGTATAAACAATTTCGAGACAATGTAGATTGGAGATTTAATTGATTGTTGGTTTCAGATTGATAGTTTTTTTATTTAAAATAAATAATTTATTTAAACTTCATTGTTAACTTATTTTTCAAAATCTACTTGTTTTTGTAATTCCATAGTTTTAATTATAAAAAAGTATTCAATCAAATTCATTAACATTAATATTTAACTGTGTAAACGTAAAATTATAATAAATTCGTTATAAAATTGATATTGAAAATTTATTTTAAAAACATTCAAGAATTAACGTATTACAACAGATATAAAAAACATTTAAGAGAAGGTAATATAAAAGTCTAGGCACCTATAGGGCTTATGACCTGTCGTTGGCTGGTTTAAGTGGCCATTTAACACACTGTGTAACATTCTCTATTCTGCCCTTATTTGGACATCTATTTTCCTTTATTTTTTTATCTGTTGATGTTTGCGTAGGTGAAATAATTAAAATACATGAATCTCACCAGCTTAAATGAAGGATTCGGCTATTTTACTTCACAAACATTAACAGGTTAAAGAATTGAAGGAATACCTATGTTCAAATATGAGCAGAAGTTTTAAATACCTGATCTTAATTTGACGTAAAAAAAAGAGTAATGGGATAAAAAAGGTTCCGGGTTCGATTCTCAGTAAGAACACAAAAAATATAGAATGTGATTTTTTTCAAGCCTGGGTATTATTTGCTGTAATTTATCACTGTCATTGAGCCTTCTGGCTTGTTGTGGTAAGAAAAAAAAAACAAAGAATTCAATTTTAGTTTAGCTATCAGACTATTGAATTCATTATATACAATACTAGCGGACCCGCCAGACATTGTCCTGCCCAAACGTTGGCTTCCCTGTTATTAGCCTGGAAATAGACTCTTCATTGATAAATAGGTACCTTACTTCTTGTTTGTGATTAAACTCCAAAACTTAAAATCGATAAAATTAAATTATTTCATTTAAGTAGGTACTTGTTAATGGTTGAATTCCAAAACATAAAATAAATATTTTTTCAAATATGGCATTCTTTTTGCAAACGTCAAACTCCGGTCATCTCACCAACAAAGGGGTGTACTTATGTAGGAATAAGATTTTTAAAAATGTATGGAGTTAAATATTATTTTAGTTTTACCAAAAATCCAATAAAAAGTAACAAATGAGTAGAAATTATAAGGAATTCAAGGAAAAAATCTGATTGAGATCCATAAAAATCGTTTGTAAACATTAAAAAACAAACTGTTTAATTGAAAAAAAACCACATCATTCCATTGTTATAGAAGATAGAATAGACTAGAAATGTAAACTCCAGATGGAACATTTTTACTCAAACTTAAAATATAGGAACGTTTTCTTCTACGAACGAACATTATAACGAATTTATTACCAATGCCTGTTTCCGGTAATATTTCTAAGTTATAATTAAGCGTGTGATGGAGACACGTTGAAAGGTTCCGATCCGGTTTCCGGCACAAATAATATCCTTTACAGGATATCCGCACTAATTAGTATGCGCGAAGTCACATAACAAAGGGCGAAACGTGACTTACGCATCAATTACTGTACCCAGCGTATGCGTTAACGTACTAGGGTAGGTCCGAAAATTCGCGGAATGAAAGGATTTCTAGGGGGGTTGAGGGAACATATAGGAACATACAGTGTGACATATCCATAATACATATACCAAGTATTACCAAAAAATAATAACTAGTGTCCAAGTTACACCTGAATGACTAAAGCAATCTGAAAGAAATGTCGCGTATGGATAAAATTAAGTTTTGACCGGCCATCAAATGTTTACTTAAACGAATAAATCACAGCATATCACATAAATTCTTAAAAGACTGTGGTAAATAATTGCTTTGCGTTTGGTATTGAAACATCGTGTTACTGTCTTCCTCGTTATAAGTCCTATCTTCGCGCTCTCTCTTACACAAATTTATCGCTGTATTGGAGTCACGTTTATTCTTAACACTGTGTTCCGGAGCCGTGTTTTTACGTGATTATTTAATCACACGTTATGTCCCGGTCCCATGTTTTCACGTGGTTTACCAGCTGTATAAAAAAGTGCATTTTATTGACAACTAGTGACTTTTATTAGTACTTTTTCGCTGCTGGTAAACCACGTGAAACACGAAACCGGGACACAACACATGGTAATTGTAACCACGTGTTTACACGACTCCGGGATACAAAGCACAAAATAAGAGTAAAACCCTGCGAACATTGCAATGTGGCTCTCCGTAAAGGCCAATATTGGCAAACTATCATACAAAAAATACTTATTAAATTGTTTCAAATAAATATAAGTTTCAATTGATTCAACCCAATATTTTAATAATTATGACAATTTTAGAAACCCTTCACAAAACTTGAATTTTTACAAAAATAGGCCGGGCATAGGGTAAATTCTATGTGTATTTGGCCGGTGCTCAAATTGTTAACGTAGCAAGAATTATTTTTTTGTTCTAAAAGCCAGCATTGTTTTACACATTTTACTGTCCAAACCCGGTGTGAAAATGCCAATTTGAAGATAATAAAAAATACAGCTTAATTATTTAAAAAAAAAGATAAATAAATCAAGTATTGTGTCGTATATAGACTACTGTGACATAACATCCACACAAGGGTTTAAATATGTGTCAGCAATAAACAAAAATTCTTGTTTTGGAAAAATTATGATTAAAAATAAGATCGTCTTTTAAAAGATGGCAGAGAGTCGAAAAGGATGACCGTCGTTCTGGACAGCCTATTGACGCACTTTCAACATATTTTATTTTTAAAGTTGAGAAACCTATATGAGAGAGTAGGCTTCTGAAGAAAAAAAGGCAGAAAAAATAGTACGAGTATCCTATTTACCTATTTTAAAAATCCTAGACGGCCATCTTAATATGTCAAAAATCAGTGTAATATGGTTCCAGATAATATTTTGCCTCACTTCAGCTCGTTAGTTCTCGTGATTTTTTAGACCTCTGCGGAGATAATATGGGTAATTTTCTGGATCAGACTCTTACCGAAGATAAAACTCGGGCTCATTATTATGACCCTGAATTTAAACAACATTCCACGCAGTAGTATAAAAAGGGTACCCCACATCTCAAGAAGTTCATGGTATTCCGATCAGCCGGAAAGATCATGGCTACTTTATTTTGGGATAAAGAAGGTATCCTGTTGATTGACTACACAAAGTAAACATTTTTTTTTATGTTTATCTATTAAAGTAATTAAAAGAAGCTTTAAAGGAGAATACGAGAGGAAAATTGACACAAAAGTGTCTTAATTCTCCAAAACAATGCGACCATTTACAAAAACATTTTTTCAGTGACTGCTCTTCATAAACATGGCTTTCAAATACCTAGCTACCCTACCAACGTTCAAGACCTAGTACCATTCGATTAAACTAATTCTCAAGTTTGAAAAAGAAAAATTCTAAAATTTACAAATTACGAAAAAGTAGAGTCAACAATTTCAGCCTATATTCAAGACAAATTTAATACAAAACATTTTTTCATGGATATAAATATGTAGGATTTTGATTGTTAAAATTTTGTAGAGCTCCTGCTCTAGTTAGAGATTGAGAGAAGATGCAAGGTTGATGTTTAATGCGTATTTATTACATGATAAATAATACGTGAATTGTGTTGAGAGAGTGTAACGGCGATGATGGGTTGAAGAGACTGCTGAAGAACTACATGCTGGAACTGAGTGACTGCGTCGAACAGAGTCTTGGGGCTTGATGGACTGACTGAACTAAACTGCTGAGAGTTACCGTGCCCTGTGGTCTCTTTATAGGCCACGTTCCTTTTTTGTTCCTATCTCAATGGTAGTGATGATGTTAATTGTCTTTTTCCCCCAAACCAATATCGAATAAACTGCTCCACCATTATTGTATAGTTTACATTGTGTTTTAATTATTTTATTGTACGTTTTCAATATAAATGTTATCATTTGTATTCCTTTTTTGCGCCTAATGGAGCATAGGGAATTTAATTGGTACACCAATCGCAGAATATCTTGATCAATTTGTAGTGTACTAAATATTATAGGTGTACATAAATGTAATTTTAACTTAATTTTTTTTTTGCACCACAACAGGCCAGGAGGCCCAATAACAGTGGTAAATTACAGCACAGAACACCCAGACTTGAGAAAAATCACATATATTTTTTCAAGTATTCTCGCGAGAATCGAACCCGGAACCTTCCGTTTGTGAGTCAAGCATCTTGACTTAAACTTAAAAAATGTTTTTATAAAAATCTGTGTACACTAAGTCTTCTTTGTTTATTTTCACAAGTAAAAATATTTAAAAAAAAATAAATTGTTGATTGTCCTCAGCACGGGTAGCCCTAGTGAAGCCAAGTTATTTTTACTATAAATATTTGTTTATAATGGGAAAAAAATTATTTTTTTTACCTCAAAACGTTAATCTTTTGTGTTTTGCAGAAAATAATGAATTGAATTAACTAGGAAATGCTGACCTGCTTCTTGAAGTCATCGCTCTATTTCAGGTGAAATATGTTAACACGTATGTATGTCATTGGTCATGGACTATGAACCCCACAAATATATTAATTTAAATGTCTCAACAATAAATACTTGTTGAAATAGAGTTTATTTAAACGAAAAAATATCACCATATTTCTATTTACCCCCCTTTCTCTTCATTTTGTGAATTAATAGACCTCTCCTCATACTTTACAAATGTGAAATTGATTATATGCATCTTCTGTTTTTACAAAAATGCATTTTGTGTCTTTTTTTCCATAAAAGAAGTTACGTAAGAATACTTCTAATGGAAAATTGTTAAACATAATGTGTCCCTTTTTTTACATACTGAATTATAAACATCACTGAATTTTTCTGCAATTTGATAGCATTTTTGTGTAAACTTGCCATGTTAAAAAAAATCTTCGTTAACTTTTCTTCAATGCATATGCTTAAAAAAGGATTAGGTTCATATATTGTTCAATCCTTAAAATTTGAAAGAAATAAATTTCTCTTAACTTTCAAGTATTGTTTTAAACACACAAAATGTAAACAACAGAATGCTTTAAAATTTCTGAAAAATCAGGTGATGTTTCATTGATGGGCGGACATAACAGTTTTACTGCATTTGGCTAACTTTTTGATTTATATGAGAAAATGTTTATTTGTATATCTGCATCGATGGTATTAACATTACTCTTGTACGACTTCTCAAAACACGAATAAACAGATTTGTGCCAACAAAATTATGGTTTTGAAAACATAGGTATATGTATTTGTCATATTTTCTGTTGCACAAAAAGTACAAGATGACCTTAGTAATATGAGTATACTCATTTCAATTCATTTCAATTCATTGCATGGTACAAATAGTGTAAGTTAATTCTAGTAGATTACATGTACTTATTTCTGTCCCGTTTTCAATGGTTTAAGTTGTAAACCAAACTTTATTGAATATTTGTTTTATTTGTATAAATTATTCTAATGTGGTAACACAAATAACATGACCTGTAAATAATCATTTGTTTTGCAACATACGAGTTTTGTAGCTAAATAATTGAATTCATAACAATATTATTTTGCTTTACTGAAAAGTTACGCTTTTGCAGGTATACTCACAAGAGTAGGTATATATTGGACATAAGTCCCCTTACGAATGATTTATAACATTAAAGCCTTATAAGGGATATATTTTATTTAACCATGTTTTAAGCATTGAGCATGTTAGGTTTCATAATTCGAATGAGTAAACACTTTGATAATCCAAAGGCCCTAATGCATTATATTATACGTTTGTCAGAAGCCATTTGGAATACGCATCTCAGATATAAAATCCCCAGTATGCCATATATATAACAAGAATATAAAATCTTCAAAACAAATTAAGTACCTAAAATACAAAACCGGTATTTTTTATGTATCAACTCTCATTGCTACCACTTACCATGGAAACACTTCTCTACAATACCGCAGTGTGTGCGGACCAACTACTGCTTCACAAAATTATGACTGGAATAGTTGACTGTACAGAACTACTTAGTTTAATAACAATACATGTGCCAGCCAGGATGTGTAGACGATAGCGCCTGTTTTATGTACCGATAAGTTAAACATCGTTTATTAAAAAAAAATTTTTCGTAGGACTTTTTCAGTGTACAATACAAAATTTAAAGATGTAGATTACACAAACATCACTCAGTCAGATTAAAAATTCACACTAAAAATGCATTATGTAACTTTGTAGACATTATAATAATAAATATGTACATCTCCCTTCCCATCCTTATCCTCTCTTCAAGCGTCCTTATCCTAATCGTAATCAATTTACAATAACTTACTGTTCTTAAAAATAAAAATAAATTCTTTGATTATTGAAAAATATTTATGAGTACACGAAAAAAACATGTTTATATGTATAAACTTAAATATGTTTGTATAAAATTTATTTTCTTTACTTACTTTGTGAAAATCTGTTATTAGTTCTAAGTGTGTACACTATATCTGTTTATTTACTATTAATAGGTATGTAGAACTGTTGATTTCCCAAATAAAATAAAAAAAATTAAAAAAGATACGTAAAATTAACTATTTTTATTCAAATTGTAATTTTTTTTGTATTAAACAATAATAATTATTATTTTAAAACAATCCAAGTATGTACATTTCGATGCTTTTATTTGGGAAATAATTCAAAGTACAATCTGCCTGAAAGTTATCTACAATAAAGCAGTGTGTGATGAATATTTAACGGAACAAAGGCTTGTTTTACTTACATTGCTTGAGAGTATAAACGTAAGCGTTTACAGTTTATAGTATACAACGCGCACAAGATAAACAATCTAGTAACTTTATTAGGTAATATCGAGCGGTTTCAGGTTTCAGGCTTTATGTGTGACTGAAAATAAATTTCAGTACGCACTGAGAAGTATTTAATAGGGGTAGGGAACAGCTAACATAGTGCCCTAACCCCTTCGCATACACAACTTTTAAATGATTAAAACATTTTAATTGCTATCTTTAAAGCTAAAAAATACGACTATGCACATATAGATGGCGTAGTGGAAATACGTCAACCACGCGCATGGGTACGCCACGTTTGTTTTTCAAATTTCAATGATAATCAAATGTATTTTTTCTCAAAATTGGATGATATGTATCATACAAAGATGCCTATCTTCAAGACTCGTGAATTGTTTACAACATTTACAGTTTTTATTCTATTTTAACGTATTTTGGAGATACGATCGAATAAGTATTTTAACAGGGGACCGAAACATAAATATGCACAACTAGTTAAAAAGTGTTCCCTGTTAAATTACTTATTTGATCTTATCTCCAAAATATGTTAACAATAGTATAAAAACTGTAAATGTTGTTAACAATTCACCAGTTTTGAAGATGCTTACTTAGGCGGAAGCGCTCGTTGGTCAAAATAATAAAAAGTAAAACTAAACAGAGAAGTTTCATTGATAAGTTTATTTATAATTTTATCATATTCATTAACTATGGAGTTTTGTCAAGAAATATCAACAAAAAACATCAATATTTTTACAACAATTAAGGTTTCAGCTCTTTAACTTTACTTAATCAACAAATGGAAGAATATAAGAAATATGAATGTTTAAACATAGGCATTGGATATCCTTTTTTCAAAGCATGATGCATTTAATTTGCATAAGAAAGTGAAGGATATATCCAGAGTGACAGAAGGAAAGCGTAGATCAATGAGCTTAGTAAATGACGATAATAAATTGATACTAGATGAGGATGAACTGACAGATACATGGGAATTATATATAAAATACCTGTTTGCAGACCATAGAGAAAATTGTAATTTGACAATCCCAAATCAGGGTCCTACTGTTCTAAAGTCTGAACTTCTCAATGCTATAGCCACATCAAAAAATAATCAAGCGAGTGGACTTGATGAAATCCCAATTGTAATGATAAAACTTATCCATGAAAAAAACATTGATCAAATCATTAAACTTTATAATAACATTTATGACACAGGAAGAATTCCATCAGGCTCCAGTCAATATTTATCACACTACCTAAAAAACAGCATCCCAAAAAAGGTAGTGATTATCGACTCATTAGTCTTATGAGCCATATGCTCAAAATACTCCTTAAAATTATTCATGCTCGAATAAGAGGCAAATGTGAACAGGATTTGGACAATGCCCAGTTTGGATTTAGGAAAGGTTTTGGTACACGTGAAGCACTATTTGGAATGAATGTCTTTCTACGAAAATGTCGAGACATGTGTGAAACAAATATGTGAAACTAAATTGAACAAATACCGTGAGTCATCTGGCAATTTTGAAAATCGTCCTTACGAAATTCTGTTTTATTTTCTTAAATATTAATTTTAAAATAAATAAAGTTGAAAGATTCACTTAGAAACCAATGCCCACAATTGTCAGATCAACAATCATCATAAGAACGGTATGGTAAGGTGAGTCGTGCTCTTTCTGTCCGTAAACAACAAAATAATATTAAAGGACCTAGAACCTTCAATACGCGAGACAAGCGTTTGACTATGGAGGTTGCTGTGTTGATGATTATTTCTAGAATTTTAAGGAAGTCAAAATCGTGATGCCAAAGTGTTACAGCCCTAGTAATTAAGGATTTCCTGAGGTTTTCACCGAGTAAGCTTTTTAGTACAAAAGGATTATTCGAGATTTAAGGCCAGAGTTTTCTAACAATTCAAAATTTTACGGAAGACCTTGGGGAAAAACTACCCTTATTTTGACCATAAATATTATATCATGTTATTGAAAGCGGACATGGAATTAAAACAGAATTTCCCCCAAAAAAGCACTTATCTCAATTATTTCTCGCCTAAATTCGAGCATTCAACGATGTAATTAATTACGCATCTTTAGCTTGTACTAAAAAAAGGTCGAAATGACGTAATCAGAGTGACTGTTAACTAATGGCAAACTCTTCATTTAAGAACAAGTATTATAAAATTATTATACAAGTATACTAAAAAAAAAATGTCTGTGTCCTAGCAGATAAAGAATTCAATTGTGTGGTTTAAATTGAACCAGAGCCTAGCTGGTGGTTTTAGACTCGATGACTACTTTTAGGTTAAAATTCAGAAAAATAAAATTGAGTTGAGTAAATTCCGCCTTGAAAAAAAATTGTCATTGTTGTTGGAAAATACCTTGTGGTTTTACGGTACGAAATTTAACTGTCTCTAGACTGGTACCTGAAACGTACGGCTAATCACCTTACCGTATTGTAACACATGATCGAGATAAAAGGCAATCTCTGCATATAACAATATTACTTTGGACATTGATATTTTTCACGTCTCTGAGGGAGTTTTTTGTTGGATGATTTTCTTACTTTTTTGACATATTCTCAATATATTATGGATACTTATTTGTGTTTTTAAAAAAATATTTGTATGTTTATTTATTGAAACGCCTTGTTGGCTTTAACACGTTTAGCGTACGAAAATATACGTTTAACGTATGAAAATTCAAAAAAATAAAAATTAACAATACCAAATATTTTATATATAATATTAAGCAAAGTGAATATTTTAACTTAAAACCAAAAAACCTCGGAAAAAACAATAAATTAAGCAGAAGGAGAAAAATGAAAAACCATGTGTACATATTAGTAAAAAATATATACGTATGCAAAAAAAATATAAACGTACAAAGCGCATTTTTTCCTCCCATTTTTTTTAAGGCAGAAAAAATATATTTTCGAATTTAAACTGAGTGTAAAATAAATGGTAAAATTACCACCTATACTCAATAAAAATCAAAATAAAATAAATTTTAAAAAAACGTAGTTAGTTAAAAATAAATATTTTCACAATAGGTCCATTATATATTTCATAAAAATAAAATATAAAATTAAAAGAAGGAATCGGATATTTATGCATGAATTAAAATTGATTTTTTGTGATGTACATAAATATCTATATAAATAAATAAAATTGAAATTGGAAAAAACACACTTTTCCAATGTGGTACCCTATACACTACTGGGTGTGGAAAGAGAAATTGGTGATCATGAATTGTACATTACTTAATGGATAAAATAATTCGAATTGATTTATACTATATAAATATGTACGTACATGTTATACTTTCAAACAAAATGTAATATATACACATTTTTTTAATGAAATATTTAAACAATATTACGATACCAACCATAAAATCGATGTTAGCCCACAAAATGACGAATTTTGTTTTTTAACAGTATCTTCAGTATATTTTGCGAAAATGCATCAACACAAACAGCTGTGTTGAGCGAAGGCGAAGGTGGCGCCGCCTATCGCATGTATCAGTTACCATTTATTACGCCGTCAGAATGCACGCTGAGTGTGCAAGTTTTATACACACAAATGTTTTTTTCAATGAATAGATCGTCCAGAAATAAGTATTAAGAGGTCAAAAAGTATTTAATAAAAAATATAATTATTAGAGTATTTGATATGGATAACAATACGGCTTTAGTAATTATTGTTTAAACTTGTTTAAAACTATCGTATAAAATACGTTCAATTATGTACGTTGTTTTTTATTTGAAAAAAAGTATGGTATATACAAAATATGATCATTTCATTTTTATTCAAAATAAACCAAAAAACTGCTGGTTATACATACGGTCATTTGAATTAATGCTGATTCCAAATTAGAACCGTAAGTACTATGTTTGGTCTTTGATACCGATAAGGATTCCACGTAAAAAATCGTAACATCAAAATCTCAAAAAGTGTTAATTTTAGACACAATTTTTAAATGCCATTCAAAAACACATTTTGTAAAATCATATCTTTTTTTTTATTCCAGTAAAATGACTACATAGTGCAGAGCCAATTTAATTTAATAATATTAACATAAACATAAACTACTTTTAATTACTTATATTATAAATTGTATTAAAATTATTGATTAACAATTCTTGAAGGTTTTCTGAAGTCTTCAGTCTGAGGATGCCCATTAGAGGGTGAAGCGTTAATTGGTCAAATAAATAAATGAAAGTGTACCAAGTATTTTTAAATTAATAACTTATATGTAAATATTAGTAATAACATCATTATATTGTATATGTATATAAAATCAAAATATTGCTGCTCTTACTTAAATGTGTCAATAATTTTGTAGATGTTTTTTAAATTGACTTAAATTTACTGTCTTATATTTTATTTAAAGATTCTTCTCATCGTTTCTTTGAATTCCATTAAATATGTATGTGTATATTTTATGTTTTTTTCTTTTTGAAAATGTTTTTATTTTTAACATCTGAGCATGTTTTTGATTGTTTATTTTAATTCTTACCTTTTAATAAGTCTTACAATTTTTTTTTTTTTTTTTAATATTATTTCCATTTGTAAATACTAACTACAAACTTTAAAATGCCTTTTTTTTTCAATTAAAATTTTTAAACAACTTCCATTTATGTTTTTTTTCCTTCTCTTTTTTGTTCTTTCATTGATAACGTAACATTTAATTATTATATAATATGGAAACTTCACTGGTCCATTAGAGTTAAGTCTAACGGTATAAAATACAAAACTAAGTAACCGTACTGGATGTTTCCTGAATAAAAAAATAAATTTAAAAAAAACATAAAAATAAACAAAAACATAAATATAAACATAAAACAAAAGTTTTTATTTGCAGCACTTGTGGTGATTTAAGCATATCCCGCCATCGCTCAAACAACGGAGAATGGATCCACCCCGCAGTGACTTGGAGAAGTGCGTTATTAGAGCTTTTCAGGCGTTTACATAGGCTCCAGGCTCTTTGGCGAAGAAGGGCAGCGAAGGTGTTTATCCGTCCAGCTGTAAACATTTCGGAGGCACTGCAATACCTGGGAAGTCCGCTTTGAAATATTTACATGGTTAAACAAAAATACTCGTTCTTCTCCTTAAAAGTTGATGTTTTCAACATACGATAGTTTAGGTAGCTGCCATTGATATGGTAAATGTACGAGTTTAGTTTGGGTTGTATACGTTATTTCGTAAATTTACATTTGAATTGAAATAAACCTATCCTAAAAGATAAATTCATTGCAAATAAAATAGACAGAATTTCAATTCGAAATAATAAGAAAAAGGTAGTAAAAAATATTTACGTGTCACCATTTTTTATCACACTGTAAAACTTTTACCAAAATAAAAATAAAAAGGCGTCGCATATGTCTAAATACATGAGACCATCTCAATTGAACCCTCATTTGACGTATTCGGGGTCCGCATAACCCCGGACTGAGAGGGTAAAGTTGTTTTCTGACTCAGCAAATGGATTTTGGGAACAAATTGAATATCAACCCTTCACATGCTAGCTTAATAGGCAATGACTCTTCAAATTCCATTCCGACTAGAACGGGTTCCGAAATTATCGATAAAGGCGGATCATGCGGAACAATCACTTAAAATAATTGGATATCTTGATATTTTTGGCATTTCACCCACTCTGCGCCGAGAAGGTTATTCAACACAGATAATTAGATGAAAAGGGGAAGAAATGTTGGAAAGTCCTGGATGATGTTTCAATGATTAAAATAAGGGATACGGTTGTTTAACGAAAATCAAAGATTGAGCTTTGTTTGTTGATTATACACTGTGTTTAAGGGCTAGATTTCAAAACTTTCCTCAACATTCTCTCAATAAACTTGAGAAAAAGTCCCAATAAATTTACATCAATGAAAATATTTTTTTAAATTTATATATTATTAATATTTAAAGCATTAACTTTGTGGTTTTTTTTTGTAAAAAGTACATTTTTTAGATCTGACGATAGATTCTAACCTACAGTGGCCCGTTTTTCGTTTTTTTTTTGCTTTGCAGTTTTTGTTTTGCAAAACAGGGCAGTGAAAGGAATTTACAACTTAAATTTTTGCGATACTTAAATTTTTTTTTAAAGCAATAAAAATTATGATTGTTTGTAGTCAATATATACTTTTATTTATTTTACACAAATAAATTGCCTTTAACATAAATTGAACCTTTTATGTTTTTTTTTCATATTTATAAAAAAAAAATACATACCTATATAAAAACATAACAAAAATTTAAAATTCCATAATTTTAACAATGGTAACAAGTAGGTAAATACACATAAGCAACCTAAAATATTAATGAAATAAATACACAAATATGAAAAAACAAAAACATTTTTAAATTTAAAGAAAAGTTTAAGAATAATATTGCGAGAGAAAAAAAGAAATCAGACTCGTTTTATAACTATCAAGTCCAGAACCAAATATATCGGCCTTGTCCTCATACTGATTACCATATCTATGGAGCCTAGGGATAGGCGAGTGCATGTGATAGTTGGTCCTAGAACTTGCAGAACAAAAAGGAGATCTGTGGCGGGTAAGTCGACCAGGTACACGGAAACACACCAACTCCAGCAAATCTGGACAGTCAATTAATGAAATGATCACTATAAAAAGTAATATTAGGTCAGTTAGGATTCTTCAGAAAGTCTTAAAAGATTTGCTGAAGACCACAATTGATTATAATTAAATAAAGCAGCTGGAATATGAAGTTTAAAATCAATATATTTAAGAAATTTATATTAATATTATGTTTGTGCGTAAATAATATTTTTGATAATATTATGTTTGTGCGTAAAAATATATCTCTTTTTCAAAAAAATAGCGACAATCATAAAACTAGAAATAAAGGAAAATTGTATATCCCGAAATTAAAGCTAAGTGAGGTAAGCACATCGTCAGAATGATTATGAAATGTTTGGTAGATTAAGATCTAGCGTTAAACGTGACATTCGATCAGCGTACCGGTCATTTATTTCCAATATGGAAAACAATATTCTCAAAAATACAAATTGTTTTTGGGATTTTATTAAATCTCAAAAGGCAAACGGTGGGAATATTGACACCATGACATGGGGTGATCGAACTGTTCGGGGCGCAGATATTGCGGAAGCGTTCGCAGGTCACTTCAAAAATGTATACAGTAGTGAACCTCCGCTTCTTGACGTTAACGCTGCTAAGCGGTGTACTACGCAAAACGGTGCACAATCTATTGTTATTCCAAATATCAATGAGAAAGACGTAGCTACGATCATAGATAGATTGAATAATACCAATTCTCTTGGCCCAGATTTTTTACCGACGTTCTTTTTTAAAGGATGCGTAGATTTTTTAAAGGGGCCGCTTTGTTTTTTATTTAATTTGTCATTAAATACAGGAGTCTTTCCAGAAATTTGGAAGATATCTAAAGTTACTCCTATACACAAGAGTGGCTCTAAGTCATCCGTAGAAAACTATAGACCTGTAGCTGTACTTTCAGCGCCAGCTAAGGTATTTGAAATTTTAATAAGTAAAATCATCGCTTCTCGAGTCGAGCCATTTATAATAGATGAACAGCATGGGTTCAGGAAGGGTCGCTCGGTTGAAACAAATTTAATGATATTTACAGACTATATTACGGCTGCATTAGATGCAGGACATCAGGTTGACTGTTCATATAATGACTTTGCCAAAGCCTTTGATACAGTCGATCATGATGTTATGTTAAACAAGCTGAGTGAGATCGGTTTCTCGGATGGAATGCTAAAATTAATGGCGAGCTACCTCCGAAACCGAAATCAATACGTTTCACATGGCTTGTTTGCATCAAAAATTTTTAATACTTACTCAGGTGTTCCCCAGGGATCCAACTTGGGTCCATTACTGTTCTCTATTTTTATCAATGATATTAAAAAAGTTGTAGTCAAATCGCGTTTTTTATTATTCGCGGATGACTTGAAACTATTTTTGAGGGTTAAAACTTTGGATGATTTTCGTTCTCTCCAAACGGATATATTAAACGTATCTGAATGGGGAAGACGAAATAAATTATTGTTCAATATTTCAAAATGCTCAGTTATGTCTTTCACCAGGGCCCACAAAACGCTATTCTTCCGCTATAGAATGAATGACCAGAATCTTATGCGGATTGCGAAGGTTAAAGATCTAGGCATCACTTTTGTGAGTTCCCTGACATTTCATGATCAGATCGAAACAGTTTGTAGTAGTTCATTGAAGATGTTAGGATTCGTCTTGCGTACTGCTAGGGTTTTTGGTAGTACACGAGTACTGAGAATTCTTTATAACTCGTTGGTGCGAAGTAGACTCGAGAGTGGCTCGATGATTTGGGGACCGTGTGAGTTGAAGTACTCTCTTATGGTGGAGAGGGTTCAGAAGAAATTTCTTCGGTTTCTCTACATGAGGGAGTGCGGATATTATCCATGGCTTTATCCCACTGAGTTTCTCCAGGGTATGCTTGGTTACAGCAGTTTGAAGACTAGAAGGAATGTGTATTTAACAACGCACTTCTTTCGATTGTTGCGCGGTATTATTGACAACCCTGAAATTATGCGGAGCATTAGCTTTTATGTTCCTGATAATTACCTTAGACAGCGTCAACATAGACTGTTTCACATTCCAATATACAGGACCAACCTGCCAATGGTTATGCCTGTTGGAAGGGCTATCTCTATGTTGAACAATATCACTTTGGACATTGACATTTTTCACGTCTCTGAGGGAGTTTTTCGTTACAAGATTCTCTTACTTTTTTAACATATTATTCTTTGGATATTATGTATACTAATGTGTTTTTTTTACATATACCTAATTTTACCTAATTGTTTATATATGTATGAATTAAGATATTTTATTTTGTAATGTACATATATATGAATAAATAAATAAATGATAAAATGATAAATAAATGATCGTTTGTGGGGCACTGCATACGCTTCTACAATAGAATACCAGACAATGTCATAATTATGATAGACAATGAATTCAAAATATTTGTCAAAAGCGTACTTCAAAAAAAGGCCTATTATGTACTTAATGAGTACATGGAAGATAGCAGTATATGGAACTAATAGTACTCGTATAATTTTATTTGTGTTAGTTAATTTGATTATTTTTGGAATAAGTGATTATTTATTGAAAATTTACTATCTCTTTGTGTTGTTTTGTTTATTTATTTAGATATTGACTTTCTTTAAGCGTATAAATTACACCTATATTGAAGAAAAAAAAATATCAAGAATACTACTACTTCTTATTATAAAAGGCAAAATACTGGATCGACGAGGTATACCCAGAAGGCAGCTCTCCTGGCTCCAGAACATTCGATACTGGACGGGAATTAGAACAGTAAAGGAACTGTTTAGATCTGCTGAAGACAGGAATACATACTCTCAAGTGATAATCGACGTCAGAGGGACCTGACATGACACATTAATAAAAAGGATTTACTTATGTATCGTAGAGTGCGGATACATAAATTACGATAAGATATCTGTCTCAAATATTACGAAGTGTGCAAAAGTATGAGTAAATATATTTTTCAAAACATTCCCGAAAACTGTTTTGCACCCTTTTACAATAGGTAAACAGTAAACAGTAAGTCACCCCATCTAAATTTCCATCGATATTATCATACTAAAACCGAAAATACATTTCAAACGAATTTCCGGCAGTTAGCATTCCATTTGGGAATAAACATTCAAGTTTCCCTTTCAAAGGTTCATAAAACATTTTTTGATCCAAAACAATTTTCGGATTGTTAAAAAACATTGATAAAAAGTTCGACTCCATCGTTCCTATACTCGGCTTGACGTAAGTAGAACGTGGTATGATTTATGAGTTTCTCATTCTTTTTACGATTATTGTACGACTAAGTAATAAACTGGGAAACCTCAAATAATATCCATGACTATATCAAAACGTTTGATACGCTTGTAACGTTGAAATTCATATCGTACTCATTTAAACATTTTACCCAAAATCTAAATTCTGCTAAATCAAAGGGAATGAATGACAAAACGCATCTAAGTGATAATCTTGGAATGTATTCATACCTTTGTCAAAACAGAAAGGTAAAGTTCTTATATCACATACCGTGCTTTGTATCTGAGGACTCAAGTTTCCTTGGGACTGCCAATATGCTAATTGCTTAACGTGAAAAACTGCTTAAAAGAGCTTTTTGTAATTTGGTAGCCTTGGTATATTTGTTCTGGAAATAGGTAATTCAGAAATACATTATATAAGTTTTATTGGATTGGATTAAGATTAAAAATAAATGCTTCACTTACTAGGATTCAATTGATTAGACTTGATTGAAGTGATAAAAAAACTTTTTAAAGACTTAAGATTCCTTTTGAGAGCCATAATATCTGTATATCTGACAGAACCGTTAAAAAGGCCACGGATAAAAGCAAGATGCCCCATTCGATATGCATAGGCAGGAAGAAAGGGACAAGACCGCAGGAAGAAAGGGACAAGACCGCAGGATTTGTTTTGAATAATGATAAGGATTCAACAGCAGCATAAAAAGGAATCAACAATACTAAAAATAAATAAAATGTCATAAAATTCACCATAACTTGATACAAACTTGGTGATTCAGTGATCAGAGAAAATCTAAGTAAATTAATCTCTAACCGATTGAGGAAAAACAAGGTTACCCTCTTTAAGGGGAAAATTCCCGTCATGATTGCCAAGCATCAAGAAGAGCATA
>NW_028279744.1:0-32946 GCF_059751315.1 Micrasema longulum
TGTGCTTTCACACTTATAGATTACAAATAGATTTATATTAATAACAAAGATACTCACTTGAAAATGTCACAAAAAAGTCAAAGCTGGTCCATTAGTTATTACCAGTTTTAGATTTAATTATGACTCATCACAAGAGCCCCATCTCTGGTTAAACTAATAGCCCAGTATTTTAAAGACTCATTGAGAATAGAATAGAATCACTGTTTCTATCCCCACTGCATTGATGGTTCCAATTAGGATATATCAAGATTATTTTTAATTACTGTTAGTATTTAACCACTCACCGACTTTTTATGTCTACCGGTTTTGTCAGGACACTCACTACACCAACACTTTACCATCACCGTAGTATACATAGTATTTACGATTATCTTAGCCCCTCCCCTTCCTGACCCCCACCCCCACACATTCTGCAATATATTGCTAAATATTATTAACCTTATTTTTGTGCATGTTCGGACATGGTGGTGTTTGCATCCCGTTTAGCTCTGCATTTAATTTATGTATTTTTTATAAATACTATGCATACTACGGTGATGGTAAAGGCGAAAGTGTATTTTGGTATTTGCATGTTGTTGTAATGAGTGTCCTGACGAAGAGACGGGTACGTCTCGAAACCGATAGACATGAAAATTCGGTAAGTGGTTAAATACTAATACATATTAACTAACATTAATTTCAATGTTTGACCACAAACTTAATGTTTAGATAGCCATTTGTTGTATTTACGCTCTTACACAGAAATAAAATAACTACAGTCCTTAAAATATAGTTTGATTAAAATGACAGCTGTCAAACTAATGTCACTAGTGATGGGAAATTACTGATCACTGATCATGTACCAATCAAATCGATTTTATCAGTTTTTTCGTGCAAAGATGAAACTCTGTTCCCGAAAATTGATATAAAAACCCTAAAACAAGCCTATTATAGTGTGTTTAAGACAATTATTTACTAAAAAATAAGACATTAAATACTTTTTTTTCATAAACAACAATAAATTATTTTTTATTCAATCGAATTACATTGATCAATTTGTCCCATCTCTAACATTTTTGCAAAATGTCCAAAATGACATAACCTTGTAAGAACGTCGTTAATAATTAGGTTTATTTTAGTTGTTTTATTTATTTTTAAAGCTGATTACATAATTATGTTGATTTATATGTCAAGCATTGTATTAAAAAAATATATTAACATGCCAGATACCAATGATTTTTCGGGTGTCAATATAAATCACTCCTTAGACGTCACTACAAAGTTATGTCGTCACTTTTACTGACAACTGTCATTCTAATCAAGCTAAGTTTTAAGGACCATAATATTGAATTTTGATTTGTGAGAACAAATAAAATAAAATAAATAACATGTTGATCGGGCGCAGGGTGTGATTTGTGCGAAGCGGAGTTTGCGGAGTTCTGCCCTCGGCACGGGCCCCTCCTGGTGGTGGCGGACAGTCCCGATGCCGAGCTGGGCTGCCCCCCCCTAGTCCGACTGGGGCCCTCCAGCATAGTGGGAGCGGGGCGCGGAGTGTGGGCCGCCCGGCACCTCCCCGTGGGCCTGCGCTTCGGCCCCTACCGAGGGCAATCCGTGTACACGGCGTCTCTGTCTAGTGCCTATGTCTGGCAGGTCAGTGTGAACTGTGTGTTCAATATTTATATTTTCTAAACGGTGCTGTTAACCATACAACTAATTTAAATGGCATATTTAGTAAAAATAAAGATTAACTTTTTGTCATTTTCTTAAATCATTTTTCTTGACATTTCCTTTTTCATATTTGACACTATCTCTCTCGACTGTTTTTACTTTCTTTCTTCGTTTGTTTCTTAGCATTTGTAATTTTCTATCTTTGTTCATTTTCTTCCTTAATTTTTGAGATTTTCTTTGTATTTTTCTTTTCGTTTCTTACCACTAACATATTTAAAATAAAAATAAAAATTATTTCACATAAAACATTATATTTTTCTTTTCTATATGAACACCTCTCTGGGCATAACCCGTGTTGAGGCATTCATTTACATTATTTTTATATTATGTTCTAGTACATGATAAATATAATATTTTTTTATTTATTTAACTTTTTGTACATAATGTTATTTGTCCATTGGCGGGCTTATTGCCAAATTGCAATTTCTTCCAAGCAACCGATAAAATAAAAGAATTATTTTTATAATTCAAGTTACAGAACATATTCAATAGAAAAAAAAGATTAAAAAGCTAAAAATATATAAAAATAGAAATAAACGTATTTGTTTATAAATTACCTTAAATCAAAACTATTACTCAATGGGGAAAAGGATAAAAGAAGAAAGAGGAAAAGGGAAATGAGGAGAGATTAAGGAAGAGAAAGGAGATGTTTCTTCAGACGTGATTTAAACAGAGATAATGTAGTAACATCTTTGATGATGGATGGGAGATGATTCCACAGTAGAGCCGCATGGACACTATGTGAGTTAGACAAGAAAGAGGATAATCGATAACACTGTAATGATATTTTTATTTAAGAAGAAAATATAAAAAGAAAAATAATGTAACCCACTAAACCGCGAAACCGGCTTGTCAGCAGGTTTCTTATTTTTCCTTTACAAAGAAAAACGTTAGAGAAATTATGTCAATTTATAAAGTAATATAAACATTATTGAGAACTAAAAGCATACGTTTATTTCTACACAAAATTTATTTACAAAAATTTAAATAGATGACTGTTAACATAAAATAATAATCAATAGAAAGCCTTGTTACATATGAGCCATTCATTTTTTTTTTCTTCAAAGTTTTGTCAACATTTTCTTTTAAAATCATCTTATTAAAAAATTTAGTAATTGAATGAAGTGTTCTTTGGCCATACTTGTTTACAAACCTCGGTACTGACAAGCCTTCACGTTGTGCTAGCCTTGTATTAAATTCATTAACATTTTCTTGTATACCCACGAACAGGCCATGCCTTTGTAGGATTTTTTGTTTACTATTTTTCTATTAAAATGTGTTTTATTGATATGTAATTATACTTTTTTTTTTAATACTCTGTTTTATTATTATGTTTATTGTAAAAAAACAAAAAAAAACAAAATTAAAAATTATGTGTATGTATATACCTTTTCTGGTAGTTACTATCAAATTGATATCTAGTAACCAATTTGAGCCATAGAACATAAATAGCAGACATACAACAATAATTCCAAGTTCAAATAGACTACCGTTTTGGTGGGGTGACCATCTCAAGGCAGTTTTCAGGATCCAAATCCAGAAGCCATTTTCTAACAAATAATTTGAATATCTGTTTATTTGTATTCAATTTTAAAACAAAAGGTAGTGTTGTAAATTTTGGGGGCAAGGTTCATGTTGTGACTCCTCTGACCAAACAATGTTGTCATTTTAGGTGGCACAAATAGCTGTCTCTTTTTTTATCTTGTTTCTTGTTAATCTTTATACATTCCAAATTTGTTGCAACAGAGAGGGAAAACCTTTTTGAGAAGGGAATATGAAACTGTTCCAATGATCGAGACAGCCTTTAAAGAGATGCTCTGTCGGATCAGCTAAAGGTCGGCGTCCTCTCGCCCCGAAAAGGCCAGGATGAGCAGATCCAAAATCAAAACGATGCTCATTGCGTTGATTCCCAGATATTGAATGTAGTCAACTGGTTTTAAAATCTGGTGCAAACAATTCATATCAAAGGACTGGTCCATCACGAGTTTGTACCACCTGGTACAACTGTGAAGCTAAACTTTACATCGAAGTGATAAAAATACTGAAACACAGGAATTAACGCATCTGGCTGGTCATCACAGACGACTGGAAGTTGCATCACGACAACGCGTGGGCCCACAGCGCCTTCCTCGTCACCAACTACCTGGCTACTTACAGGGCCAATGTTTTCCCTCTCTGTAGCAACATTTTATATCTAAATAACTCCTTAGAGAGGAAATCCAGTCTGTCTGCAAACATTTGAACACACTCCAAACATTGTTGAATTAACTAATTGGTAAAAGAAGAAGTATAAAAATTGGAAAATTGTTTTCAGGCATTGCCTAGTAGGTAAATTGGTTCAGCCGGATGAATCTCACCCACATGATAAAGGTTTCAGCTATTTTACTTTGCAAAAGTCAACAGATGGAAGAGTTGAGGAAATGTGGATTTTTTAACATAGGCAGAATGGAGAATGTTATACAGTGTGTAAAGTGGCCACTTAAACCAGCCAATGACAGGTCATAAGCCCTGTTAATGCCTAGACTTCCAAATTCCCTTCTCAAAAATGTTTTCCTCCTCTGTTGCAACAAATTTAGATCTAAATAACTCCCTAGGAAGGAAATCCGACCTGTCTGCAAACATTTGGACATACTCAAAATCTTGTTTCATCAATTCCTTTTTTCATATCATAATTATTTCCTTTATTTATTTATTTTACAGAAAAACCAGTCAACAATGATATAATAACATAAAAAAGATACAGTTAAAAGACAGACCAGCGAAGTTTCTAAATAAAAATTATACATATTAAACTGTGGTACAACAAAAGGGTGTGTTTGTATGTATTTGTATGCGAGTAAGTGTAGAGGTGTGTTTGTGTGTATTTGTGTGGGAGTAAGTGTTCAGGTGTGTGTAAGCGTGGGTATCATTAAATAGCTAGTGGGAGTGTATCTCAGCCAGAAAGAATGGGTCTTCTTAATTTATTGTTAAATAAATTAAGGGGTATGTTAAATATATCAATAGATGAAAAAAAAGCATTATAGCTTGAGCAAAAACGATAGAGGAAAGAGTGTTGTGCATAGTTAGTGCTACAGACTGACAGATGGAATAAATACTTATTTCTTTTCACGCGATAGGGAGCATTCAGATTAATTTTGGAGAATAGGTCAAAAGAGTCTACTTCATTATTTTAATTAATATAAATAACATAATTCATATATAGTACGTGTATTTTCAAGGCTAAAAAATTGAGTAAAAAATTTATTGCTAACCTCCAAGGTTCGCCGCAGTGGTGGTAGATCAAGGTATGTGGATGGAGCCGATCCAGCACGGGCCAATTGGCTGCGATTGGTCAACTGCTCCAGAAATATTTCAGAACAGAATCTCCAGGCATTTCAATACAAAGGAGAGATATATTACAGGTAAACAATTTACTATATCTTGAATATGTTTGTATCTTTGGGGACAGGCACCGGAGTACACCCCCGAGGAATTTAATCCATCAACAAAAGTGGAATGTACGTTTGAGATGAAAATATGAAAGTCAATGCGAATTTTTTTTTATTTTTTATTTATTATAATTTTTTCTTTGCATTTTACAATAGGTTTACATAAGTTACAAATACAAAAAAAAACTATCACATTTGAACAAAAAAAAATCCCCCAAAAGGCCTAAGTGTGGATTTACTTTTAAAAAAAATGAAATAGAGGCTACTGGAAGAATACGGTAGATATCAAAAAGTTAAAAAATGAGTGCTAATATTAGAACACAATTTTTTAATCACGAAACGAATTGAAGCTAATTAAATCTGCTTTGTTTAACAATACTTTCAACAAAAATTGTGAAATAGACGAGTTGAAACTTTTATGTGAACAAATGGAAAAGTTGAAGAACTTTGGATCTTCAACAATAGGCAGAAGTCGATTTTTTTAGCCAACATATATTTATAGGAAAATGAATGAGAGGATTTAAAGTGCTCAAAAGTTTCTGCATTCTAAGGAAATTTAATATTTAGTTTTTTTTCTCCTAGTAGGCTTCACTCTATGTCCGAGTTGATTGCTTCAATTCTTGCGTGAATAGAAAACATTTTTCTTTTTAAAAGTCACTTAAGAGGATTTGCGGTTATAGAGCTTTTGGATGAATAGGTATTTGGACATAGTTTCTATCACTCTCCCTCAGATGTCTCCCAATACTGTGCGAAAAAGACAACTGCAATTCTGACTAATTATACCTAACTAAAATTGACAAAATCGACGTCTCTTATTCCCGATTTTCGCACCCCAAACCGGACCCAATTTTGTTTTTTTTTACCTTTTAAGTTTTTCTAAAATATTTATCACATTTTTATACCAATACCAAACATTTACTTACTGTAGTACTATAATCTAGGAAGAAAATATGGGAATGAATTTGTATGAAGAAAAGTCAGACCATGTTTCCTCTTAACTTCGATTTTAATTTCAGTGCCGACAATATCGACGTTTATTATAATTTAGTACAGCTTCTTTCTTTCAATAATAAAGTAACATAGTAAATAATAGTAAAAGAATTTAAAGTCTGAAAAGTATTCATTATAGTGCCTCTGTGAACTTGGTGTAGTAGTTTTATTTTATGTGAGTGAAAAAAATGTTTAAAGAGTTTGTGTCAATGATGTCATTTGCAAATTCTAAAATAAAACTTGCGCGTGGTGAAAAGTATCACTTTGCATTTTTATTTTTAATTAAATCGTGTCATATCTGTTCCGGACGCGCATAATAAATAAATAAGTTAATAAAATTAAATAAATTATGAATAGATAGCTAGGTACCTCGGTATTTGTTATCTGAGTACTAAGTCCTCAATAAAGACGAATAATTCACTTTCAGACCTGGCCTCAGCGATACCGGTGGCAATACAGCCAAGAGAATACGACTTTAAAATATTTATTTGTAAGGACTTTGAGCTGTTGCGCGCGTTGCAGGTATCATTCTAATGACCCGTACAAATGAGGCGCGTCGCTATTCACGAGACCTGCGGCCGGCGATACGTGCGCCGCTTTATAAGGCATGTAATGAAATCAGTCATTTTCCTAACTCTGAACAGTGAACAAGTGTTTTACTTGGTTTATCTGTCCTGTGCGCGGGAGCTCTCTAGACCACTTGTACCGGATGAATAGTCGTTTTCAGGGCTATCGAGGTTGATTTTCAGTTGGCTCAGTCGTGCCCTTAGCTTCCGAATTTAGTCTGTTAACTCTCTTTGGGAGGGTGGCTTCCTGTTTACGCTGGAAAGTCTGACTGCGGCAGACATGGGTGACAAACCAGCAAGTCGTGGTAAAGTATACATTACAATATCCAAAAAGGTAAATAGTGAAACAATAAATTAATAATATTTGGTGTTGTATATGAAAAGGGTTTTATAATCAAGTAATGGAAATATATTGAGTTATTTTAGCTGTGTTACATTTTGTTATTGTTTGATTTTGTAGGACGATAAAGAACATTTACCCTAATAAGGAACTCCTCGTTTGGTATGGTCCTCAGTACGGGAGGCAGCTGGGTGTGGATATTAATGAATACTTCAAGCCCTCTTCTGTTCTTACTGGTAAGTTGATGTTTAAATTGTTAAAAAATGGTACAAATCTCCAGACATTTTCATCGTCTTACGAATATATTCTACTTCTTCATTTCCTTTTCCGCTCCTAATGGTGGATTGGGCACTGCATCGGTGCATCGATTGCAGCATTTCTTAATAATTTTGTTACATAAAGGTAAGATGATCAGTCTCACGCTTCAGGTGCCAGTCCAGGGACTATGAAATATTCTAGTGTTAAAATACCATTTTAAATCATTACACATATTTTTTTTGCACCACAACAGGCCAGGAGGCCCAATTACAGTGGTGACTTACAACGCAGAACACCCAGGCTTGAGAAAAATCACATTAACTCTTTGTTTTCTCACCGGGAATCAAACCCGGAACCTTCCGTGCATGAGTCAATCGTCTTGACACTACACCACTGAGGCCGCCATCAACCATGTCGGGAAACGAACCCGAGACCTCTTGCATGGCAGGCAAACACGCTTATCACTACACCACGAGGACGACTAAATATTAATATATTTATTAAATTATATCTTGCGATTCTGTTTTCT
This sequence comes from Micrasema longulum, assembly GCF_059751315.1. Classification (NCBI taxonomy): domain Eukaryota; kingdom Metazoa; phylum Arthropoda; class Insecta; order Trichoptera; family Brachycentridae; genus Micrasema; species Micrasema longulum. The sequence continues at coordinate 7,819 of NW_028279744.1, forward strand.
CCATGATATTTTTTATTTTGTCCAAAATACGGTTTAATTATTTGGATTTTTAAAATTTCTTTTAATCCCTCTAAACTAATTATTTACATATTTTTCTAAGCATTTTATAGCCTTACGTTTGTTGGGATATCCATATTTACTGTATAGCAGTTTTTTGTGGTTATTTTCACAAAAATAGTATTATATGAATTAGCCAAAATAAAAATAACTGTAATATGAGTGCACTTAGTGCACAGTTTCAAATAAATAACATTTATATATTTTTTTTCAAAATTTTGGGTTCGATTCTCGACTAGGCTGACATGAGATTTATTTTAAAAAGTATTTTTTATATTAAATTTTTACTGACCCTGGGGCGCTATTCTAAATCTTCTCTACCTCTTAGAGAGTGATTAATTAGGAGATTTTTTTTGCATACATTTATACTTCGGTTTATATCTGGCCCACACTAATGATTAAACGCCAAATAAATATGACCAAGTGAAATCAAACATTATGATTTTCATTAAGCACATTATTACGACACTTAATTGCGTTGAAATGACCAAACCGTATTCCTTTTTTTACCATTTTTAACAGTTTTATACGTCATTTGACTATTGATCATCAGTGTGGCCATTAATGAAGCAAAGTGTAATTGCATTCAAAAAGCAAAAATCCCCAAATTAACCACTCTCTAGGGGGTAGAGAATGTTCAGAACACCACGCCTGAAACCTAAGAATGATTATCTTATTTTCTTTTTTTATCAAGTAAAAAAATATTGAAATATGCCCCATTTTTGTACTGATGCAGTGCTCTATGCACCGTGATAAGCTTCCATTTCCTATTTATTAACCAAAATATTTTTAACATAATACAACAGAGAAAAATAACATTTTATATAAAGTAATATAGAAGTCTAGGCATTTACAGGGCTTATGACCTGTCATTGGTTGGTTTAAGTGGCCACTTTACGCACTGTGTAACATTCACCATTCACAATTTCCAGGGGTGGCCGAGTATGGTACGTGAAATAATTCAATTACACAAATCTCACTCACATAAATAAAGGTTTCAGCTCTTTAGCTTCACAAACATCAACAGATGAAATAATTGAAGGGATATAGATGTTTTAATATGTTCATAATGGTGAATGTTACACAGTGTGTAAAGTGGCCACTTATACCAGCCAATGACAGATCATAAGCCCTGTTGATGCCAGATCTCTATATTACCTTCTCTAAAATGTTTTTCATCTTTGTTGTAGTACGTTAATATTAACAGCTCCCCAGGGAGTTTAATCCAGTCCTTGTCTACAAAAATTTGGACAAATTCAAAATATTGATGACAAAATATTTTTGATAATTTTTGTATTTTCACTAATTTATCATTTTTATCTTTAAACAGAGATGATACTTCATAGAACAATAATTTGAAATTATATTCTGAAAAATGAGCATTGTCGCGTGTGCATTGCCCTGTAAAACACATAAAAAATAATAGTAATAGTAAAAAAGACTAATCGCCTATGCCGGTTTACTGTGAATTCAAAGCTGTATGTTGCGCTTTTTTACGCTCCTTCACGTTTACTGACTACAAGTTAGGTTCCGGAACTTAGGTTGAATGGAACACAAGACGAGTGCTTAGTGCTGCATATTCACGGTGTGTCCGGCAAGTAATGTCAGTGAGTCGATTACAAAGAATTTATTGAACTTTTTGTTACAACACATCAAAATTCTTCAAAATAAGGTCTTCCTGTGTTGATGCATCGGCTTCAGCGATTTTTACGGGCATCAAATGCGCCACGGTAGGCCACCTTCGGAATGCTCCTTAAGGCCGCGGTACAAGCTGCTTGGATCCCCTCGATAGGCTCAAAATGCTTTCCTTTGATTGGTCCTTTCAGGCCTGGAAACAAAAAGAAGTCAGGGGTCCGCTGTTTGTCCCCTGTTTTGGCCAGGTACTTGGTGACGAGGAAGGCGCTGTGGGCCGACGCGTTGTCGTGATGCAACTTCCAGTCGTCTGCGATGTCCAGCCGGACGCGTTGAATCCTGTGTTTCAGTCTTTTTATCACTTCAATGTAAAATTTAGCTTTCACAGTGGTACAAACTCATGATGGACCAGTCCTGTGATATTAATTGTTTGCACCAGATTTTAAAACCAGTTGACTACATTCAATATCTGGGAATAAACACAATGAGCATCGTCTTGATTTTGGATCTGCTCATCCTACCTGTTCCGGACGCGTAGTGTAAATTGATAAAATATGTAACTGTATAAAATATAATAAAATAAACCAGCTAGAATCCCCGGTATATGTACGACTAAGCGCTAGGCTCCCAATAAAGATAAATTATTCACTTCAGAGCCTGGCCTCAGTAATACCGGGGCAAAATATAGCCGTAGAATATTTAAATAATGTTAAATATAAATTTGTAATCATCATGTTGCGCGCGTCGCAGCTGCCGATGAAATAGCCCGTATATTTTGCATAAGGTCCCAAAACAACTTCCGCGGAAACGCCTGTCCTCATTCTCCGGAGACCGAGAGATCCAGCGTTCGTTAACTGACTTCCCCCACAACCAGTCCGCGCGCGCACCGACATATAGCCGCGTCGAGAAAAATCACTGACATTTCTTTCCGGACACACAATGTATATTAATATAATTTATGTATTATTTTCATTCTGCGATATTTATATAAATAGGTATCTCAACTGAGATTATTAGAGAATATGGTAGACTAAGCATTTATAGAGCTCATAACCTGGATATTTTAAACACATTTGTAAATGGCGAACGTTTACACATTTAAACCAGTCAATGACAAGTCATAAAATCTGCTAATGCCCTAGGCATTGATATTCCCAAATAATTCCTACATCTCTGTTAAGATATCATCAAACATTTAGACATACCTACTCAAAATACTATAAGATTTGTTGAGAATTTAATATGAATAATGTGTTTATATTTTACAGTTGAGACAAAAAGCAATATTCAAGAAAATATCAAACTACATTCTTGTGCAGTCTACAATCAGTCATTTACTCAACCAGGTCATTTAAAATGCCATCAAAGAATTCACACTGGAGAGAAACCATATTCTTGTGATGTATGCAACCAGTCATTTACTTACATAGGTACTAGTAGTTTAAAAGCCCATCAAAGAATTCATACTGGAGAGAAACCATATTCTTGTGATGTATGCAATCAGTCATTTACTCAAATATGTAATTTAAAAGTCCATCAAAGAATTCATACTGGAGAGAAACCATATTCTTGTGATGTATGCAATCAGTCATTTACTTACATAGGTAGTTTAAAAGCCCATCAAAGAATTCATACTGGAGAGAAACCATATTCTTGTGATGTATGCAATCAGTCATTTACTCGAATAGATAGTTTAAAAGCCCATCAAAGAATTCATACTGGAGAGAAACCATATTCTTGTGATGTATGCAATCAGTCATTTACTTACATAGGTAGTTTAAAAGCCCATCAAAGAATTCATACTGGAGAGAAACCATATTCTTGTGATGTATGCAATCAGTCATTTACTTACATAGGTAGTTTAAAAGCCCATCAAAGAATTCATACTGGAGAGAAACCATATTCTTGTGATGTATGCAATCAGTCATTTACTCAAATATGTAATTTAAAAGCCCATCAAAGAATTCATACTGGAGAGAAACCATATTCTTGTGATGTATGCAATCAGTCATTTACTTACATACGTAGTTTAAAAGCCCATCAAAGAATTCATACTGGAGAGAAACCATATTCTTGTGATGTATGCAATCAGTCATTTACTCGAATAGATAGTTTAAAAGCCCATCAAAGAATTCATACTGGAGAGAAACCATATTCTTGTGATGTATGCAATCAGTCATTTACTTACATAGGTAGTTTAAAAGCCCATCAAAGAATTCATACTGGAGAGAAACCATATTCTTGTGATGTATGCAATCGGTCATTTACTCACATAGGTAGTTTAAAAGCCCATCAAAGAATTCATACTGGAGAGAAACCATATTCTTGTGATGTATGCAATCAGTCATTTACTAAAATAGGTAGTTTAAAAGCCCATCAAAGAATTCATACTGGAGAAAAACTATATTCTTATGATGTATCGAAAATACATCCTAGAAAACATTAATTTTATTGCAAATCTACAGGAGTGGACTTTAAACTATTTTTACATGTTCATTTCTTAAGAAAAGGTTTCATATCTATGTCTTTATATTTTATTATCATCTCCCTTGATAATAACTATACGTAATAATAATAATAATAGAAATTTTTTTTAAAGCAAAACTGTATTTAATAATATGTAATTAAAAGGGCATGTTTTAAAATAATATCTAGTGTTTCCCTCGGCAAGGAACAAGGGAGACATAATAATAAAATATATGCATTATGAACAAGCAGAAGAGAGTGATTGTATACATATGAATATTATAAAGAATTACAATATTCTCTCAGTAATCCGCTGTTCGATTATCCAACAACTACTATAATCCATCGTTATTTATACTGGTTTAAAGCACAAAATCAGGCTCCATAATTCACCGGTATCCGTATGTTGAATTCCGTAGTCCGCCGTACCCATAGAGTGGACTTTGTCCCTTTAGAAGTGTAACCGACCCATGACAGTGGCGCCTTCATCTCACTGGTTCCTCGCAATCGGCCTGCCCGGCATAAGCGAGAAGCCTGGGAGCCCGTCGAACCCAAAAAGCACTGACCGCTAAGTCAACCTCAATAGCCCTAAAAAGGGCTTTTTAATGGGCCGTGTTGGTACAGAGAGGCGATCGCAGTCAGGGCAGTCAAGGTGGCAACCAGCAACGAAGAGTGATGTCGGGAGTAATGGGTCGAAATGCCTGGATTAATTAATCACAACACCTATTCTCCTCTACGGACGCAAATCGTGGCACCTCCCCAGGGCCCAAACCAGCAAAATACCGAGTTTTGAGAATAGGTGTCTCAGAAGAGTCTCGGGTGTGCGGTGGTTTCACTGTGTGAGGAATTAAGTAATAAGAGAACGGACGCAACAAACTCTGGTCACAACTCATCAAGCGGAGGCGATGGTTGGCTGGGCCATATACTGTGAATGCCTTCTGACAGCCTTAACCACGCTTGCCTACTTTACAAGGTATTAGGTTCTCGACGTCCTGAACGTCCACTGCTGACTGTTCATCGGCAAGTTTATGTCAGAAAATCGAGACAAGAGCCCGACTCGGAAGGATGCACAGGAGCTAGCAGTCGATACAGATGCATGGAGGCTCTTTGTGGGTACCATATGCTTCAACTAGAGAGCGGATTTGAAATGATGATAGCCGAGGCTGAATACGAAAGTGAAACAAATCATCTTTATTGTGGATTCAGCACCCTGGCTTAACGTACCCCGGGACCCGATTATATAAATACACATATTACAAGAAGGATGAAGAACATTTAAGAGAAGGCAATATAGAAGTCTAGGCATATACAGGGCTTATGACCTGTCACTGGCTGGCTTAAGTGGCCATTTTACACACTGTCTACAAACATTTTGACAAACTCAAAATATTTTGTTCGTACGACGATATAAAATGTGTTGATGACTTCAAGCTCTCATAGTTTACATAAAAAATAACCCATTATGTCAGCGGCGGACGTCCGTCCAGGATGTCGAGAACCCGATGCCTTGTATATTGCCCAGCTAACCGTACAGCCTCTGCTTGATGACGCTTGACCAGAGCATGCTGCGTCTGTTATCTTATTTCCTCATTCCTTGCAAAGTCAAACCGCCATTTACAGATTACATTTTTACAAATCCACCTACAAATTGTAGAAATGAAATGAATTAATGCATGTATAAGCCACATTTTTTTATTATTTAGATTAAAAATAAAATTAGCTATATATTTAGAATAAAAGTAAAAAAAAAACCTGTTAATTTTAATTTCTTGGCTTTCACTCATCGTATCATCGAGGCAAAAGAAATAGTTTCTTCTGAAAACAGAAATATCTCATAATTTTTTAAGTAAATTAGTAAAATAAACAACATTAAATTTTATTCCATAACTTTAATCTTATACAAATTAATATAAGATATTTATAATTTTGTGGACAAAATGAGTTTATGTTCCTTTTTTTCTGTACTGTTTTACATTGGCAAATAAATTATTTTAAAAACATAATTGAGTTTTTATTAATTTATTCCTTCGTCCAGTTCTTAAAATTAACACATTTCGGAGTGTAAAATAGAACAAGAATCTTGGAAGTCTATTTTTAACTCAATGGCAACTCTCAGGTAAATATCCTGAAAAAGTCAATCAAATGAGAAGAAGTACGCCTCCTGTCATACTTGATGACCCGGGTTCGATCCTAGGGAAGGTCAACACGAAATCCGTACCTTAAAGGATAAACCACGGAAATCACATTAAACGAAATGTTCAGGAAACAATATTTTGTGATTCTTCAATTTCCAAAATATGATAGCTTTTGAACCAAATGATATGATTTCAATCTAGAAAGAACTTTTATTGTAAAATAAATATTTTGATAATAAAAGTACATATTTATATAAAATAGTGTGTATATGGGACTAATGATGTTTTTTGCATGAAAACAAAGTGGACTTTGGTGTATTCATAACACAAAATGTATCTTGTAACAGATAGCAGACCCAAGCCTTACATGCAATAATTACCACTTCTATGTCGAGCTAGATTTGACAATATACGAAGCAATGTTAAATGAAATACTTAAAAACATACAATTTTTTACAAAGATTTTTTTTAAATATATGTTTTTATTTTACACACATATTTATTTTCAAATTTTAGTGAGACGATAGAACTTGCACATATAATCTTATTAATAAAAATACTTACATAACGCACATTATTTATAAGATGGAAGTGGGATCAAGCAATGAGTTTGGAAGGAGAAAGGAACAGGATACGGGAAAGAAAAGGATTAAATAATAGATGGAAAAAATATATGAAGGGAGGTTAGGATTCTAAGGATAAATAATAATGTTTCAGGCGTTTCTTCAAGGCGTCCAAGAAAGTTAGTAGGTACCGTAGTTGTGAAGGGAAGCTATAAACAAAAGCTGCGTTGAACTGTGCCAAAGACACAATATAAAGAAAAGGCTGTATGCATACGTTATTTATTGTTTTATTCAAGAACCTATAATAAATTATAAAAATAATTTGAAAAAACCATTGTAGAAATTTGACTCATTATTGCGCATTACAATTAAATTGTGTTCCATATAATTTTAATTTATTAAATTATTTAAGGACTAAGCAATACTTACATCATATTGCAGGTACTCAAACATACATTATAATACATAATAATAAAATATTCTCAATTATTTGTCTTAAATAAATCAATTTCAATTTTCTTCGATTTGGCTTTTATAGGAAAGAATGCTAATGCATAATTATTTATATTAACTAATTTGGTCGAATGTCTACCTTGATATCGAATTTATATTAGATATTACGAAATAAACTAAATCAAAACAATATATTATGTGTAATTTGGACACGAAATGAAGATGGGACTTACAGTATTATAATATATAACTGTCACATACAAAAAGTAATTATAATTTAATTACGTTAACACAAGTTAGGTGTGGATACAACTAGAAATGGGATTTTAAAACCTTTGATATTTCTTACAGTACAGTGAAACCTTTATTAAACATTGCCTATTTTTATGTGATATTGTAAATTTACATTTTTTAAATCAAAATAGCTAAAATATTGATGAAAAAATATTAAAAAGCTACAAGACATAGGCACACTAGCAAAAGTTTCTTGCATATTGTAATAAATTAGGTAATATAATGATAATATATTTTTTAATGATTAGTAAGATGAACACCCGTATTAAATAATTTCAACATTTTATTGATTTAAATAAAGAAGGTTTAAATGACACGTTTTTGTTTGGATGCCTTATGTTTAAAAGATCTCCCTTTGGAAGAGTTCATAAACAAAAAATATTTTATATTAAAAAAAAGATAGTTGATTATTTCTGAATTTTGAACCGGTATGCGTGTATTTCCATAACATGTCCATAATGGTGTAAGTCCAAAGGTTGAGTTTGCGAGAATTAAACAGACAGAGCTGGACCTACCGTGGGTTAAGTTGGCGCAAATAACCAGACACTTGCTCACAAGGGAGGGGAGAATAATATGCTAGTATTAATTTACAAACATGTATATTCCCATCCCTTTTTAGTAAGTGACAGGATGCTAGATCTCATTAGATCCGACGCTATAACAGTAACCTATGAGGGTTGAAACAAAAACTTTTTTACATTGGATATTATCTTGTCTCCTCAGTCCGTTTAAATATATGTATGTAATGTATTCATAGAGAAATACTTGAGTTCTTATTATTTACTCAAATATTTAAATTTTCAGACCATTTCCTAAAACAAATATAATAAATAAATCGTAAATAATCGAATTGTGGTAGAGTTGGATTTGAACCTCCGACTTTTGGCCCGTGAGTCCACCATACTACCGCGGGACCACAACCCGGTTCGAAATATCAATTTGCTTTCTTATATCTGTACCTCAGAATATAAACCACAGGAGTCACATTGAACGAAATGTTCACAAAACAAGTTTTGTGATTTTCAAAACATGATGACTTTTCAAGTAAATGAGATCATTTCTACCTACCTATAAATAACTTTATATAATGATTATTTTAATAATAAAAGCACATATTTAAACTGTGTATCTGGGACTGCTGATGTTTTTTGCATTAAAACAAAGAGAACTTCAGATTATTATTTCCACTTAAAAAATCTTTTTTATGATGAAAGTAAACATCGGTGATTTATTCGAATATAAAATAGATAATTGCGATACTTTCTGCATTTTAACCTTTCCCTTACTGTCCTAAAAACTTCCGCGTGTTACGGTGCAGTGTAGTCACTACACATGCAAAAAATTAGAGATTTTAAATCGTAAAAGTGTCATATTCATCGGCAATTGCTTCAATTATTTATAGTTGAAGTCTAAAGTGGTGGTATTTTTAATCTAATTGCTAAAAACATGAATTCATTCTCTCAGTGCGCGCAAAAGAACCGCCCCAAACGAAAGCCGAGCAGCTACTAACGCAGCTAACGGGCGTCTGGGAGAAGTACAATAAAATTTGCTGTCCACGCGTGTGACGCATAAAAATTATCTCTCTCGCTCCCAAATATACCCGTATTATCGAGAGTAAGACGTAAAGAGTGTGCGAGACAATTATACATTAGGATTACTCTTTTACTACGAACGCAACATGTGACACATTGGTAAACATTTTGTTGTATTGGTGATATCTCCGATTTTTAATTAAACACTTTTTGTGTTCCCAATAAGCATTAACTATTTAATTTAAAAAATGCTTTTACCGATACGTACATGTATAACGAAGGAATACCGAAAATCTCAACCCATCACTTATTATATTTATGGAGATATTAAAGTTATTAGATGCAATGTGTACTAGCTACACATCACCGGGAAGGGAGAGTTAAACTCCGAAATGGCAAAACGTGGACTCCCGTGTTTTATATTCTAAGGTACAGATATTATTTTATTTAGTTAACAGAAAATACATTTTTAGTTTTTTCTTAAAATATAATAAAACTGTGCGAAGTTTGAATCTGGAAAAAAGATAATCATTCATATAATTAATATATATATATAGCGGGGTAATCACTACAACTAGGTAACTTCAAAATCAGCATTTTTGAGCTACCCATTAAAAACACATATTTGCATCTTCCTCCATGAATGCTGCAAAAAGACAAGTCGTGATTCCTTAAAATCATATTACGATGATTTGAATGCAAGACTTGTCTATTTGTAGCATAGGAGGGGTAACCCACAAATACTGATTTTGAGGTTACTAGTTGTAGGAAATTACAAAGCGATGAAAAATTTGTGTTTGATTAGAAATAATACACATTGCAACAGAATTTTCCAAAATGTAATCTATTTGGCTATAGTATGATGTTGAATAAAGGGATCACTGTAAAAATATAGCAAATATATTTTTGTCATTGCTTCGAAATTCACCAGCTTGTATTTTTCACCTAAAAACTACAACTAAATATACTATGCAGCGGTGAGACGAGAAACATAATTTAAAATACAAAGTGCAATCTAATACCGTGAATTAGGAAATCCCAAAAACCATTTTTGACTCCACTAACTTTAGTGGAACTTTTAAAGAGCGAGAGACTAAAGAAAAAAAATTAGAAAAATAAAACGAATTTCTGCATTAAAATATAACTTACGAAAACTGGCATCACTTCACTGTATCATCAAATTTGAGCACACATTTGTACAGTACAATCTCGATGTAAAACATCTATGTGAGAAGTAAATGTTACTTATATTTAAACATTTGGATTAGCGGTCAAACATTTAACTAATTTTATTAAGTGTCCTCATAGATCCTGGTATGTTGAAAAAAATGTTGATGAGTATAAGATCGTCCAATTCGTAAGTCAGACAAACAGGTAATGAGGAAGTTCAGTGGTTTTTTCATTATTTTATTTGTTAATAGACTATCAAAGCCAAAAGCAAATTTATTTTTATCGCTACGATTTAAAAAATATTATATTCTTAATAATCCCCACCAAAACTTCAAAATTACACCGCCTACGACGTCACAGAGTTCAAGTCAGTGAGTATTTCTGACATTTAAAAGTAGAATCCTGTATAATTCACTTCGGAAACCAGAAATCAGTTGGGGGTTGTCACAAAAACACAACAACGTTAGAGTTTATTGTAAACAATGTGACATTGCAAAGCGGTTCATTTTTTTCGGAAACCTCACTGTACAATTAAATGCTCTAAATTTTTTCCGCATGCAAGAAAACATTTATTATATTCAATTTCCCGTAGCACTGAACTTATTCATTTTTCTTTGTGGGCTGTGTCAGATCCCCCTACATTGCCGATCACCGTGGCAAATCTTTCCCGCTCTTGCGCTATCCGGAGCAGTCCTTCGTCATTTACTATTCTGGTCCAATCTCTTACACACATTGAGCAGCCAGGATGCTTGCCTCCTGTCGGCTCCTCGATCCTTAAGATCTTTTAAAGAAGGCGGTATTTCTCTTGCAGTAGATGCGCACAGATTAGATTTATTAGATTTTCCGAATCTTCACATTCAACAAGAGAGAGAAAAGGTAATAAAGTAAATGTTTTAATGCTCGCCTAAAATCTAATATGCAGTGTTGATTTGAATGAAGACAACCTCAACGGTAATTTGACCAAAGTATAGATAATTTTTAACATTCCTAATACACACTAATGCGTATTTGATAAGGAAATAAATATTTTCGGGATATAAAACGAGTACAAAATCTGATATGAATAGCTGTGGATAATTGTACCAGATAATTAAGGATTTTACAATCTATGAGACAAATAACGAGAGTGTCCCTTTGATTTTTATTTTATAAACTAAGTTTACGACCTGTTGAAAAATTCACAAACATACCGAGGACTTAAAACCAGAATCACATATCATAAAATATGAAAAAAATTATGTTTAACCACCAAAATGCTGCGTATTTTTTTTTAACAGGAGAGCTTGTAAATGATAATTCTGGTTCAAAGCCTTCGATGTGAGGCCTGTCATATTAAAAATAAATCTCATTTTATAAAGTTGTGAATTTAAACATAAAAAACAGACTCAGTCGTACATATTTAGGTACACAAAACTATCAAGAGATCTGCTGCATTATATTTATTAATTTATTTTAAAGTGTATAATACTTTTGAAAACATTTATAACAGTAAAAGGCTCTCTATTTTTTATTCGATCAATGAGGAAGTTAAGTGATTAACATTTTTTTAGTTTATTTATTAATAGACTCAAACTAAGCATTAAAAAATATATTTTATGTATTGCTATTTTTTCTTTAAAATCCCCACCGAAACTTGAAAATTACAACTCTTCATACCTGTGATCAAAACACACATATGAACGGTGAAACATAACTGACAAGAAATAAAGAAAACATGGGTTTACTGACGTTTATTGTACGAACCGCTGACTTGCAGACATTCAACGACAACGTTTGACATGATCGGATTAGTTTGTACAAACATCAAATAGTTTGTTATTGTTTCTGACATTTAAAAGATGAACCCTGTACAGTTCTTTGTACCCCAAACAAGCTAAATGTAAAAAAACATGGCTACCCTAGAAAATGTAAATATGTTGTTACAACATACCACTGCTTTAATTGATCGGCTATTAACCTGGAACGTTGCAAAGTAGTTAATTTTTATTAAAACAATTTTTCTATACGTTTTCTAGAAACTTTGCCATACAATTAAATGCTCTACGACATGTAAGAAAACATTTTTTATATCCAATTTGTGTGTTCTCAGAATAGGAAATCCCAGTAAAGACATTTTAATTTTAGTGTTTTATAATGAATAAATAAAAAGAAGAATTCTGTTAGCGATATGACAGGCCTCATAATTATGCTGTGAACAAAGTCAGTATAAAATTAAAGAAGTTTCTTCCGTCATAACACAGTGGTTCGCTTTAAAAGCGAGGAATACCGGAGAAGAAACAACCCTGATAAAATTAAACATCTTTTATAAAAAGCTATGGGAATTTTTTTACAACCGTGTCTTTAATATTTTGCATACAAAACAAGCGCCGGACAAAATACACAACATCTACAAAGACAAAACATAACACAGGGTATAAAATAATGGAATAAGACAAGTGACAGATGATCAGAATAATAATATCATTACCAATTGCCTACATAACACGGTACCTAATCTAATTTGAGTTTTCTTTTTATAAAATACACTTAAACTATGTATACGGAAAATGCACCAGCGATGCTTTTGTCTTTCACAAGCACATTCACAATAAAGTTCCAGCCATTTAACCATAGTTTGAGTATGTCTAAACGTTTGCATACGAGTACTGGATTTAACTCTCCGTGGATTTTATCAAGATAGACAGATATCTCAAAAGAGACTGGGTCAGAAAATGGTACAAAATCTTGCGCAAGACTTGACCCAATGAACATTGATTCATTGTAATACACACATTGGGTGAAATTTGCGGTCAAATTAAGAAAAATTAAAACATGTCTTGTTTTTCAACAAATAGAACATCTGCGCGCACATCCCACGTCTGTGATACTGTCGACTGTTATCTTCAACTGTCGTGGCGTATTTGTTGTTGCTTGTGTCTCTTTATTTATCCTCGGTCGTTGTTTTTGTTGCACTTTTTCACTTCACGCTTGTAAATACCAGTTTTCAATGATGTTCACGATCCAGGTTATTTTAGAAACCTGACGCTGATTGCTGATCATAGAATAATACGTCGTTAGTCGTCAGAAGTTGCGTCTTTACAAGACAGCTCATTTTGTCAACTGTGAAACTGCCCCATGCGCAATTTTCAATTCCAGACACTGCCCCGTATAAAACAAATAAAATGGACCAAGATTTGGCACAGGACTAGTTACCATTTTCTGACCCATCTTACTGAGCTTAAGAATAAAGAAGGTATCCATTTATACAAAACTAATTGCTTGGTTTCACTTTAACTTTTTCAGACCTGAATTAATCCTTGTGAATAAAAAAAATATTTTACATTATATAAGTATTAAACTAATTATTTAATTTTTTTTTTTTTATGCTTCAGAAATCATTTAATGTTAATTTTTAATGAAAAAGTCTCAAACTGATAACAAATCGACTTCACGAAATGTCTATTTTTAACCTACAAAATATGTTAATTCAATCAAATAAAACTAATTTTAGTTAAATATATTTAAAACTCGGCTTAAATATCATATACAAGGACGACAGGAATTGGCCCCGAACCAGCTTGAAGACAGCTGTCAAACTAAAAAACAAACTTTTCTGTGTAATGCCAGCTACTAACATATGCAGAAAAAAAGATACTTACTTAGGGATACCAATAATTTTTAAAAAACTCGCGCTTTTTAATTTCAGTACGTACGGGAGCAAATCAATCTTAAATGTCGCGTATATTTGAAAACCAGAGCTGAAAAGGTTAAGTGAACACACATTTACCATTGTGGCAATATTTAAAAATTAATAATTCTCAAGTTTTTATCAGAGTATGCCATGTTGTTAGCCTCAACAGGCAGTTTTAATAGTAGTACATATTATTTAATTTAGTGAGATATTTGTCTATCTGTCTGTTAATGAGAGAAAAAGCAACGTGTCACTAAATTTTAGCAAGGCCCATTCTTTTATATCCTCTCCTTTACCGTTCAAATTCATTTTTATTGGACCAGAATAACATTATAAATAAAACAAAATATTTAAGGTGTTAAATTAGGACAACATATTATGAAGTCATAATACTCTCCAATAACAAGAGTATTTGCCTCTTAAACATGGTTTCACTGGTGTGAAAGGTGTCAATCTTCAAAGTGGTCATGTTTAGCTGCCCGACAGCTCTTCCTATTGGTTCTGGAAGCTGGGAGGTAAAACAGTCTGTCCGAGATATCCATCCAGAACATAAATATTCTGTTGCTCAATTCATGCCCGACAGATTTGAATACAGGTGTAATAGAAGAGTGCAATTAACAGCAAAATGTTAATAAACGTAGTTTAAAGGTCATTTGTATTTTGACACAAAAAATAAGACATTTTATTATTATATAAGACCGTCCCCGTGACATCATTAATGATGCCCAGGACTCTACATTTGTACTCCAATCGCAACGCATCGGCAATAATTTATAATATGCATGAAGGCGGGAAGATCAGTCTTCAATCCAGGCACCAGTCCAAACATTGCAAATCAAATCTGGCAGCCAAACGCACTATCTAGCACACAATGAGGTGGACAAATCTCCACTCGATTTCCATCAAGTCAAAAACACGTCCAGAGTTCTGGTTCTAATTCGCGCACAGAACTGACAGAACTGACAGGAATGACAAAGCGGGTATAGAAGAATGGACCGATGCTAAAATCGGGTATTTTCTTACGTTGCTACGGATTTTCCGACATCGCAAGCTCTTACAATATTCTAAATTGGCTATTGTTGCCCAGCGGGCCGTGGATGGCGTTAATCTTTCTGCTTCTTGCTTTTCTTGGATTTGGGTATTCTACGGAAGTAGCTCTGCGCCAGGGAGTTGACGATTGAAACGAGGAAGAGGGCGACCATGGCCAGCACGACCTTCTCGAACAGCACGGCTATGAGGGAAGGGGGGGGATGTTGTCCGGCGCCCTTGTGGAGCCGAGTGCGCTGGTTCTGCAGGAAGCCCAGGAGAGGCTCCTCTAACCGAGCCCCGAATCCACCCGGCATGTTGTGCAGCCAACCGAGCACCTCACTGGAAAAAGAAAATGAGTTATTTATTTATTAACACCCATTTGGCTTTTACACAGCAGTTCTTACTGTTCATTAAGACATTTAACGGGTAAAGTGGCCTGGCCACTAAATAGATATTTTTTCAACCGAACTAAGCACGAACATTATTTGGTTTTGCGCTTACCAAACCAAATATTCGGCCGAATTATTTGATTTATTACATGAGTGGTTTGTCGCACTGAAAAAGTTTGTACAGGTTTGATAGGAGCCAGGCAAAATGTTAAATATTTCAAACTTTAAATAAATGCTTATTACATAATTTAAAAAATAAAATTGTTAAAAAATATGCCTTCATGAAAACACGACATGATTGATCGTGACACTCATGACGACTGGAATGACAAAATGTCAAACTTTAATGCACATCGTGATGTATAAAGGGCGTGGCCAATGCAATGAAGCGCTTTTGCGAGAATTCAAAATTTTAAAATGTGTTTTATGCTACTAATAGAAGTACAAAAAATATTTTTTTTACTGGAAAGTATTTCATAGACCTTATTGATTCATAATTGTAAAAAATAAAAGTGACATTTCTCTATTTATTTTAAAGAAACAAACAGTCGACAATGATATAGTAACATAAAAAAATACAGTTTAAAGACAGTCCAGCAAAGTTTCTAATAAGAATCATACATATTTTTAAATTGTGTTACAACAAAAGGGTGTGTTTATGTGTATTTGTATGAGAGTAAGTGTAGATGTGTGTTTATGTGTATTAGTGTAGAAGTAAGTGTGAGAATCATCAAATAGTAAGTGGGATCATATCGCAGCCAGAAATAATGAGTCTTAATTTATTTTTAAATAAATTAAGGGTCATGTAAAATATATCAATAGATGAAAAAAAAAGCATTATAGTTAGAGCAAGAACAATGGAGGAAAGAGTGTTGTGCATAGTTAGTGCTACAGACTGGCAGATGGAATAAATACTTATTTCTTGTCACGCGAAAGGGGACATTAAGATCAATTTTGGAGAGTAGATTAAAAGAGTCTACTTTATTATTTAATAATTTATGTAAATAGCATAATTCAGATATAATGCGTCTATTTTCAAGGGTAAAA
This sequence comes from Micrasema longulum, assembly GCF_059751315.1. NCBI lineage: Eukaryota > Metazoa > Arthropoda > Insecta > Trichoptera > Brachycentridae > Micrasema > Micrasema longulum. The sequence continues at coordinate 24,256 of NW_028279744.1, forward strand.
ATCCATTTTGTTTGGCAGATTGGCTGTAAGTACAAAGCGTTTTATTGTTTTTATAATCTAGGTATTTAAAAAAATTTCATTGAACATTTTCAATATTTCTATGTTTGTTATGTATTGTGGGCTCCACACAACGGATGCCAGCTCCAATTAAAATGAAGCCCAGCATTTGAAGATATGGCCTTCCGAAGATAAGATCTTCCATTTGAAATCATTATCCACACACTTCATGCGTTCTAGATACTGTAAAATGAGCCCAATATCCAGTACAGTACCTTATGAGTTTTTCGTTGAAGGCTACGATGACAAACATCTTCTGAATGTGCATTTTGATGATGGCCTTCCCGATGAGTGTGGCTCCGAAGAAGGTCCAAAAGGGCACGAGGAAATGACCGCATGTGAGGCCCGCTAGGTCAAACAGGGGGTTCGGGATGGAGGCGCACGCCAAGATACCGAGAAACCCGACCTTCTCCACGAGTTGCTGCACCAGTACCTTGCACCTGCAAGACCAGACATCTATAGAACATTGGATCACCTTTTTTTCCCTGTTTTTATTAGTTTTGTGGTTATATCCTTGTGAAGTGTTGAAGATGCTGAATAATAATCTTGGAGCACTGATACTTAGTTTATTGTAATGAAACCAACTGGTCCAAGAAGTTTAAAAATGGAAAAATTGTTTTCAGGCGTTGCCTAGTGTGTGAAATAATTCAGTCAGATGAATCTCTTTACAACAATAAAGGTTTCAGGAAGAATTGAAGAAATATGGATGTTCAAACATAGGCAAAATGGTGAATGTTACACAGTGTGTAAAGTGGCCACTTAAACCAGCCAATGACAGGTCATAAGTCCTGTAAATGCTTAGACTGCCATATTCCCTTATTTAAGGTATTCTCCATCCCTGTTGTAATTTGTTAATCTTAAAATATAGCTTGATTAGAATGACAGCAGTCAAACTAATGTCACTAGTGGTGGGAAATTATTGATCACTGATCATGTACCGATCAAATCGATTTTATCAGTTTTTTCATGCAAACATGAGACTCTGTTTCCGAAAATTGATATAAAAATGCAAAAACGAGCCTATTATAGTGTGTTTAAGACAATTATTCACCAAAAAATATTTAAATATAAAGACATTTATACTTTTTTCATGAAGAACATCAAATGAATTATTTTTTTATTCGATCAATTTGTCCCATCTCTAACATTTTTGCAAAATGATGTAACCTTGTAAGAACGTCGTTAATAATCTGTTTTTTTTTTTAGTTTTTAAGCTGATTTTATATAATAATGTTGGTATATGTGTCAAGCGTTGTATTAAAAAAATAAATAAACACGCCAGATACGAATGACTTGTCACGAATCTTGACATCACAATTATCAATGTAGCGTTTTTCCAGGGACATATATTTTATAATTTCTTCTTTAAAGTTATATATAAAAACATTTCTCCACAATATCCATATTGATTTCGAAAAAACAGGTAATTTTTCTAAATCCATTTCATATATTTTAATCGGTATTCGTAGTATGTGATATTTCCCTATTGTGGTTTAAAGCCTTTGACTTGAACACGGTCAATACAGAACTATTTATTAAAAATGTACCTCTAAAACTTCATTCCATTTCACTTAACTACCTTTTAACTGGCAACCTTTCTAAATGTTGTAGTCAACCAAGCAGAAAAGCCATTGATTTTGTCTATGGATTTTACCTGTCGGTCTGGTTTAAAAAGGATGGATATATAATATCTTGTCCTGCCATAAATACTGCTACAAAGTATTTTGATTATAATAAAAACCGGTTACAAGTGTTTTGTTTCGTCATCATCGCAACTTTATATAACGCAATTACAGAATTTGGTTTTCTTTATCACTCCATACCACGTTTACTGTGCAACATTCAATGACCGATTAATTGTATCAATATCATAAAGGATGGGAGATTATCTGAAATAAGGTTACAAGGCTCTCTGGTATTGTTTACAATTTATTTACTATTGCTGAACTCAAGTGGTAAAAAAAAATCAAGCACTCACCTGTCTAACAATGTGGCGGGCTCTTTCGTTTTGGAAATAGGGATTGGTGATGTCTTGTGCGCAAGGCGGGCGGTACGGGCCATGAAATATGGAGGTAACTCTCCTAAGGCAGTGCCAAGACCCCATAACATGGCTTCCACTCGAACCTAAATAATAAAATGAGATTATACAACAGAAAACAAAAAGAAGAATTAGAATGACAAAATTGATGATAGTCAATTTTATATGGTTCATGGCTATTTACGGCTATTCGTAAACATGCTATCAAATGGTCATCTGTCAAACGGGAGCGATGTTTATTAACTGTAAAAATTGTAGAGTTGCAGAGGAAAGTGGATCCAAATAAAGTTGTCAAACACGTCTCACATCTCTACAAACGTGGATATATTTGTTTACAAAGTAAATTCCAAAAATTTGAACTGAACAAGTTGATTCTTGTTTCGACGGATCAAACAGGCATACAGTCGACGCTTAGGCCACCACCTATGGACTATACAGACACATCTAGATGAAAGGTAAAACTCACCTTAGACATTATGTTCCAAATTGATGTCTCCCATCTTGGGTCGATACTCTCTGGACAAATAATTCTGAAAATATTTTTTTAAATATAGCTACAGTAAAGAAGTGTTTGTTACGGTGAATCTGCGCTATACGTATTATATTCTTGAGAATCTAAAACTAACTGTTTCAAACACCATTTAAAAAATATTTGCTCCTTTTATAATCCTGGGATCCGATTACAATAGGAAGTTAACAGAGTTATCTTCGACTGTCTATAAAGAAAAAACAATATTTGTGTACCAAAATGAGTATATTTGCATGAACATTTAAAGTATTTTCGTCGGTAACCTAAAATAATTGTACATGTTTAGAAGAAAAATATGTATGCATATTCTGCTTTTCATACAGAAAACTTAATTTTACTTTGTAGATAAAATTGGAGATAAATGTTAACTTCCCATTGTAATCGGGGCCCTGATATGAAAAAAGTGGATATTTAAATCACAGGCATTTTCTAAATTTTTTGCAACAGAGAGGGAAAACAGTTTTGAGAAGGGAATATGGAAGTCTGGGCATTTAAATGGCTTATGTTGTGACATTGCCAGCGAACTACATGTCTGCGCATGCGCTGGTACTGCAAGGATTCTCTAATGCAGTGTTTCCCAAGGTGGGGCGTACGCCCCACCGGTGGGGCATAACGCCTCAGAGGTAGGGCACCACACTTCAGAGATGAGACAAGGCCGCATTCCACATATAAAGGGGAATACTCATCGGTCATACAAAAAAATGCCTGAGATGTACAAAATTGAAATTTACGCCAAATTGTACTTAAAATAGAATGAAACTCGTTACAATTTCAATAATTATCTAAAAACACAGAAACTGTGCAGGATGTAGGAAAAATGGTATCGATTTGCGAAGAAACTTACACAAAATATCATAATATTACTTTGCATGCCAGAAAATTATTATTACCCTTTCTCTCATCTTATTTGGTGGAATGTGGTTTTAGCGCCATAAGCGTATATAATTTACTCACTAAAAAACGAAATCGATTGGATATAACTAATAGAGGTATAGGGACCTAAGACTGAAATTAACTAAGTTAGATCCGGACATCAAATTTCTTTGTAGCAAGCGTAACTGAATTCAATCATGAATTAGGCGTCAAGATATGTGTGTTTTTACTCAATTTCAATTGTCACGTGTGTTTATTATTGTTTTCATTTTTATTTTATTCTACTTAATTACATTTTCAATTTGTGTTTTGTAATCATTTCAGTTATAATATATGTATTAGAATGGGTTTTATTTAATTCCTTTAGGAGTTCATACGTTTACAAACATATTAAAATATGATTTGAAAATTTACCTGCTGTTTAGTTAAAAAAGATGCTGGTGGGGCATCTGACTTTTGAAAAAACTACGGTGGGGCATGGCATAAAGAAGGCTGGGAAAGTATGATTTATCACTATGAAGCATGGTAGTCTATCTCGCTTAAGTCACGATTTCACCAGATCTGGTATTTTTCACACAAATTTTAAGTAAAAAGTTGTGAAAAACAAAATAATGGTTATGATTAGCGCCTGCGTGAGATTGTCGTCCGCTATATCATTTGGCGCTAGTTTTAATATAATGTTGTATGAGTATAACGCTGTAATGCATCCCTGCTTCTTCGTATTACATATAAATAATTTATTTATACACATTTATAATTGGCAGTGCAATACACTTATGCACATTCTAAAAAAACAGCCTTTGAGTCAAAGGTATAGATATAAAAAATTTAATAGTAGTTGCAAGCTGTGTGTCAAAACTCCAATGTAAATTTGTGTGGAGACAGACAGCTCTAGCGTTCCGAAATATTGCCAAAGTTTGATTGAATTACATCAAAAAAATAATTACTTTAAAGTGGTTTTAATGCATTGAGAGTATTTTTTTGTTGATTTTAATCAGGATTTATGAAAGGACTTTTTAATCAAATGTCTGTAGAAGGCACACGGAAAGAAATCAAGAAAGGCATTTTTACATATTTTCTTGCATTTATTTCTCATGGGATTTTTTAAATTTCCAATCGCTGTATACCTTAAATATTATTTACCAACTATTCATACATAATTAACAGTTCAATCATCAGTAATATCGCTTCTGTTGGAGTGATTTGAAGCGATGTTTCTAATATCTGACCGTTAATGAGATGATTTATCATTTTGAATAGTGGAAAGTACTTACTCGTCAGGATAGGGGGGGCTGGGGAAATTGAGCGCCCCGCACTCGTAGGCCGCTAGCGTCACCTGAGCGATGTGCGGCCCCAAGTACAGCAGGAAGGTGTGTAGGCCCGTACCGAGCCCCACTGAGGACAGAATCCCTAGAGCCACCCACCAGCCCCACCATAGGGCGGACGACAAACCAACCTGAAAAAAAGACAGACAAGTTAAACCTGAAATACGCCTTCTTCTTCTTCTACCAAGTCACTTCAGTGCTGAGAATCGTAACCACCATGAACACTCCTCACCAGCCAGCTCCACTAGTCAGTCCTCAGCCCGACGAACGGACTCCACAAGTTTCACAAAAAAAAGATGCCTAATACATGTCATATACAGCCGAACTTGGACAAAATGAAAACAGAAAGTCTAACAAAAGTGTCTTAGTACTTAATTGGTGTTTTAAGTAAGTTGGTGTACATCGTATCACACATATGGTTGAAATTGCAAATTTATGAACTCAGTACGTACCGGCTCGGCACCTCATTACAATTTATTGAGCTGCTGAGTTATTGCCGATTATGATTGATATCCTTGTATCGGACATCGCCGCTCGTATGGCAGAAAAGGCAGAATGCGGCGCCAAGTGCCGATCACTTAAAACATTATCAAACCTAGCGGCCCTTGTTGGGGCTCATAGACGGAGGCAGTTTCTACACGAGGAAAAATGTTCGACTGAGCGCTGAGAAATCCTTCGACCTCGATAGCAGCTGATCGTCGCTAGGGCTACACGCGGCGCTTCAACCAGGGCGGCCGGCACTGGTGTTTTTACAAGTTTTTCTACATGTTAGTTTTCTTGCTTATTTCGGCTAGTAGTCTCGATATTGTAATCTAATAAGCTGCCCCTTTAATAAAGACGGTTAATTATGTCACTTGCGGGGGCAGACGTTAGACAATCGAGACTCTAGCCATAAATATGTATAGGATTATGAGGTACTAGGCCTCACTTAATCGCACTAAAACGTGTCACCCTTTTAATCGGTATGTAGGATCTTTTTCCGTGTTATTTATGTATTAATTGGGACACGGGGATGAAGCCTACATACTTCATTTTTATGTAAAATGTATACCGAGGGTGTTATATGACTTAGAAGTACTGATGTAAAAATAAAATATAAAAATGTCCAGCCAATGAGAGAGCGTCTTAAGCGTTAATCCGGGGCAGCCCGACCCCCTCTCGCTCTCTCCTGCGGCTCATGTATGCTGTCCCGCACCCTGACTGACAGCGACACGGTGCAAATAATTTAATAAAACCTTTGTGTTTTTTGTGAAAAAAGTTGTGTATAAATAAAGACTAAGCGTGTTTTATTGGAATTACGCCCTCTCCGCCTTCGGCTCCGCCGCCTGCCCTTCTTGGAGGATATCCCCACCGACCCAGTCAGAGAAGCCTATCTCATCCGAGATAGCCAGACTACAGCAGCTACAGAGCCACACCTATCTACAGTTCAACTATACACACGGCGACGAGGTGTCGTGTATAATCTTTGTTTTGAGGGTTTTAACAATGTTTTTTGTTTTTTTTTTTAAATGTTTTATTGTCAATGCATAATAAACATTACGAGTGAGTGATGTCGAATCAGTTAAAAAACCTAACTTTTGAATTATAAATATGTTTACTAACAAGTGGAAGTGTCTCTCAATTAGTGAAAAAGTCGCAATTATTTGTGAAATGAAATGTGTAAAAAGTTGTCTATATCCTTATCCAGAATGTCAACATTGTGAAAAAATACAAATGTTTATATGACAATATGCAAAGACGATTGAATTAAATAAAAAAAACCTTTCTCTGGTATAACAAACAGGTAATGCTTTTTTATTTTTTTTTGATAAAAATAAATATTAGCATTCTTATAATTTACCCAAATATTTTCATCTTGGTGGCCATTTTCAACGAGTTGTAAATAACTCACTATTAGAAAATAGAAATCAAGTTGGAGTAGAGTGAGGTTTGAACCTCGGGCCTCTGGCCCGTGCGTCCGCAACACTAGCCACGGGACCACAACCCGATTCAAAATTCATTTTTCTTCTGCTTCATTTTTCCCTTGCCGTACCTAAAGGTGCATAGGGCACTGCGTTGGTACACCAATCACAGCGTATCTTGATTATTTTTTATTACATGAAGGTAAGATCAGTCTTACGCTTCAGGTACCAGTTCCCGGACTATGAAATATTCTGGTGTGAAAATACCCCTTTTAAATGAATATTTCAAATAAACCATGCGCTGACCATTACACCACGAGGTCGACAGGTAATGCTTATAATGACCAAATTCCGTCTGTCCCATCTTCCTCGTAATAACCAAGTTTGACTGAATAAACAAAATAAATAAACCATTATGCCGATTCCCTGTAAGGCAAAGAGGACGGAACACCATATCACTCTGTCCTTGCGTACAGAACTCGCTTCCTCTACATTCACTCATCATGCAGGCGCGTTGATTTTTCAGACTTTTGACATGTCCAGCTTCAAGCATTTGTTGGATTTAGTCATTCTCGGTATTCCTCGATTTCTGCATCTATCAACACTTGCATCGTAAATCTTCCTAGCCATTCTTTCGCTGTCCATTTGCTCTACATTTCCACACCAACGCAGCACTCTTGATTTTGACGATAACGCTTGTCTCAGCACACAGAGATGGCATTTTGACAGCATTAAGCCTATTTCCATTATTGTTTTTCCAATTCCATACTTCGCTCCCATACATAAAGGTCGACTCCGTTGTGAACGGCCTCCTGCGACAAACATTTATTTTCCAGGGGCAATTTAAGCGCAAGTTTCCTGTTTAATTATATTTGTGTATAAAGAAATAAATAATTACCTCTAAAATAGGTTGGTGTGGTCCATTTATTTGGAAGAGTATGAAGATAAATGTAGATAATATTATGCTAAATGTGACTAATCCCTTGTATGCTGGAAGTCTGGAACAAACAAATTTTAATTAGAAAAAATTAGATTGCCATTTAGAAAAAGGCGAAGGCACAAAATTCAATTTTATATAAGGCAGTAAAAAAAATATGAAATGGGAAAAAATATTTATGAAAAAACAAAAAATCAAAATTAAAACAAAAGGTTAAGAAATATGTGTTAAACAACTTATAAATGAAATATATGTACATTGTTATTATTAGAGCGCACATAAGAATATGTTAATGTGTGACCTATTTAAATATTCAAAATAAATAAATAAATTAGTTCAATTTAAGAAATATTCTACAAAACAGTTTCATTTGCTGAAATAAGGAAACAATTCAAAAAAAAAATTAATAGAAGCTTGTAGACAATGGCTAGTTTTTTTTTTCTGTAAAAACACTGGGGCAACTTCGAGACGTGGGCACTCCAATACATGACAATAAACATTTTATTGTCTTTGATTTTCCTGAAGTCTTGACCATCGAGAAAAAAAAGAAGATTGGAAATCGAATCAACTGACAGCTGAAATTTGTTGTCTATTATTTTAATAGTGTCTATTGTAGAAAAATGTATATAAGAAATTAGCATTTTTATTTATTGTGATAAATCATTTGTTGATTCTCTGATCATGATCAAATTAAAAAAATACAGCTCTACATATTCTAATTCAACTTATTTAAATAGTTCTTCGGTCAAACCTTTTGAATAAAATAATTAAATAGGTTATAAATCAATGATTTGATCTAATATTTTTAACTAATTTAAAACTACATAATATAAAATTGGGTGTCAACATTGACCAACCAAGAGTAAATTAAAAAAATAAAATAATTATGCAACTGAAAGTGGTTTTATTATTTAATTACTCTCCACAATTTATGGTCCTTAAATTCAGTACCAACTTGTCTATTGGAAATGTTAACTGTTGTAGTGGTCAGACTGACATTTGGAAAACAATGTGACCAATCACATCTGAGA
>NW_028279745.1:0-24173 GCF_059751315.1 Micrasema longulum
ACGGAGAGAGGGAGGCGGCCGTGGCCCGCCTCGCTCGCTCCTCTCAGCCCACCCAGGCGCGGCTGGTGGAGCTGCTCAAGCTGCTCCGCATACAGGCCGTAGTTTGCCAGGTAACGTCGACTACTTACAACACAACATTTATAAAACGCTAAAGTCAGTTAGAGTTTGGTCTCCTCGCTGTTTCCTACATAAATAACCAGGAGAATGTTCAACACAAGTTTTAAAATTCTTAAATTTTAGGTTAAATAATCCCAACAGAGAGGGAAAACATTTTTGAGAAGGGCATATGGGAATCCAGGCATTTACAGAGCTTATGACCTGTCATTGGCTGGTTTAAGCAGCCACCTTACGCACTGTGTAACATTCACCATTTCGCATATGTTTGAACATCCACATTCTCTCATCTCTTCCGTCTGTTGATTTTTGTTGCTTAAATCAGCCAATGACAGATCATATAAGCCCTGTAAATGCCTGGACTCCCATATTTTCTTCTCAAAAATGTTTTCCCTCTACAATATTTGAGTTCGTCCAAATGTTCATAGACAAAAGACTGGATTTCACCCCCTCGGGGGTCATTAAGATTAACAAATTACAACAAGGATGGAGAATACCTTAAGTAAGTGAATGTTACACAATGTGTAAAGTGGCCACCTAAACCAGACAATGACAGGACAGGCGCCGTGGCGCAGTTGGTTAGACGGCTATCTGTGAATCTGGCGTCGCGGGTTCGATTCCCGCCAGTTGCAAGAAAAAAATCCAAGAAAGATTTTTTTCTCAATTGGTCTGGGTGTTGTGGTGTATTTTTCATTACCTTCTTCCATATCCCCTCTATCCCACCTGCTGACAAGCCTCAAAATAGAGGCTTAGCGGGTTATTCCTTTAAAAAAAAAAAAAAACCCGGTAAATGCCTTGACTTCCATATTCCCTTATTTAAGGTAGTCTCCATCCTTGTTGTAATTTGTTAATTTTCCCTCTCTGTTGCAATAAATTTAAATAAGAACAACTCTCAGTCTACAAACATTTGGACACACTCAAAACATTGTTTGCCGTGTTTTTTTTAAAGTTTTGGTGCTCATTTTTAGATTTGAAAAAAACAGACAATAATGTTAAAAATAAATAATATGTAATCGGCCCGTGTACTAAATATTAGATAAAAAGGTATCTAGATTGCTTGCGGATGTTTGGAGAACCGGCCCCAAATGAATTGTGAATTTTGTATCTTTTTGTTCAGGTGAACGAATGGACAGACCGAGTAGAAGAACTGAGATGGACGGAGAGAAGCGAGTCTCCGGATGGCAATAAATTTGAAATCCCCAGCAACTATGTCCGGGGGTGAGTTCACTGTCTTTCTTTACCGTTGACCGAGGATTTCAGTAGCTTAAAAAAATTTATTGTTAAGAGACTGTCTAAGTAAGAAAAAAAAAGGTATCTAATTTTTATGTATCGTATTATCATTTTTTATGTAATAATAATAATGTTTGGATAATTTATATAGCGCCATTTTTGTGAAAATCACCTCAAGGGCGCTGTACGATAAATAAATATCCCACACGTCTTGCAGCTACAGAGCGCATGGACGGTTGGGATTCTAGTTCCTCGTCTCCAATTAGGATATATTACAATTATGATATATATGAGCTAGATAACAGAACGTCTTGCAGCTACAGAGCGTATGGATAATTTGCAGTTTTTTTGGATTTTAAAAGAGCCTTCGAAACAATAGACCGAGAAATAATTATTAAAAAATTGAAAAAAATAGGAGTAAAGGGAAAAACTATAAAATGGTTTGAAGAGTACCTTGGCGATAGATACCAAATAACGAAGGTGAATGATGAAATTTCCGAGCCCCTCAAAATTTCATTGGGAGTACCACAAGGATCGGTTCTCGGACCGGTTTTGTTTATTATATACATAAATGATATTGTCGAAACATTAAAATATTCAAAAATAAGACTCTTTGCAGACGATGCCTTCATATATATATCGGGAGAAAATTATAAAACAATTATGGACAGACTAAATCATGATCTTAATAGTGTATCACTGTGGCTAAAAATTAATAAATTAAAATTAAATGTTAACAAAACTAAATATATGAATATAGGAAACAAAAGAATAGAAATTACACCATCAATTGTAATAGAAAATGAAAAACTTAATGAAGTCACTGAAATTAAATATTTAGGTGTAATGTTGGATTCAAAACTTACATTTCACCAAAACGCTAAGATGGTAATAAATAAGATTGCAAAAAAAATATCAATTTTGGGAAGGATCAGAAGATTTATTGATAAGGACTCCTGCAAAACTATTTACAAAGCAATTATTGAACCACACGTTAACTACTGTAGTAGCATTTTATTTTTATCAAACAAAGAAAACATAGATAAACTAACTGTATTACAAAATAAAGCCTTTAGAATCATTTTGAAAAAAAAACAGATACACGAGGGTAAAGTCGATGGTAAATGAAATGAAATTATTAACATATAAACAAAGAATATTTTACAATACAATGATATTTGTTCATAAAATTATAAACTCTAATAAAAAAACAGAATTTTGGAAAAAAATTGATCGGAACCAGCATGAACACGATCACAATACTAGAGAAAAGAACAAAATTAGACTTCCATTTAGGAAAAAGGCAAAGTCACAAATTCAATTTTATTTAAAGCAACTAAAAAGTATTACGAAATGGAAAAAAATATTTATGAAGAAAAAAACATATCAAAATTTAAAATAATGGTCAAGACATTTGTGATAAACAATTTATAAATTAAATATATTTGCAATGTTATTATTAGAACACACATAACAATATGTATGATATGTGTGCCCTACTTTAAGATTTAAATAAAAAAAAAAAATAAGAAATCTAGCCCCTATTTACATTTTTATTTTTTTTTAATTTATTTGACAATGAAGTTTAGAGTTTAAGTGATATTTTAAAAACGAAATAAAAAGCAAATTTGTAAAATTGTAAGTTAGATAACAGCAAGTCTCGCAGCTACTGAGCGCATGGACGGTTGAAATTCTAGACCCCATTTACTAAATTTAGATATTTGATAGTTGATAACATTTACATAATATGATAGTTAATATCACAAAAAGTCTTGCAGCTTCAAAACGCATCGACAAATGGAATTTCAACAACATAAGAATGATTTTAAAAAGTTAAAAATAAAAAATAATTTTAAAAAACGCAATAATAATACATTGAGCAAAGAACTAGTAAGCATGGCAATTAAGTGAACATGTAACAGCACAAAAAGTAAAATATAAAAAACTAAACAAAGATAGCATTCCTTAACTTACTCGTATTATTAAGGTTAACAAGACAATAGACAATACTCAAACTCAAACTCGTCCCTGTTTTATTTTGGTGTGCAGTAAACAGGATCTATTGTCTTTTTCCTAGTAAATAACTGTAAAAACATAGGTATAATGGTAAAAAATAAAAAACAGGTTAATAATAAAAAATAATTTTTAAAAACGCAATAATAATACATGGAGCAAATGTAGCGATGGAATGTGGAATAAATGGTGAACGACCAATATGTATGTATAAATTACTACTGTATTATTTGTACTTTTTCAAAAATGGTGAATGGTAATTATGTTTATTTGTTCATGCATTTCATAATATTATATTATATATCTATATATATACAGTTTTTTGTTCACTTTGCCTAGCTGTGTGAAACAGTACTTATGATTTTCTTGTTGTTTTACTATAGAATGTTTTATTATTTAAACTTTCTACTGAATATGCTGTATAATTTTTGGGTTAATTTTTTAAATATAAATCTAATATAATTTTTGGTTTATTTTTTTTTTATAATCTTAGAAGGATGACTAGACAGGTACCACCGTTTTGTAGCAACAATTCACGGACAGTGTATACTTGTAATGCCGTATTAAACAGACTTCATGAACTCGGCAATAGTTATGCCCACATATCTGATATATTTAGTGTAGGGTATTGTTCCTATAGAACAAACCTTTTGAACTTTTTCAAAGATGGTGAATGGTAATTATATTTATCTATTCATGCATTTCACAATATACACAGTTTTTCATTCACTTTGCCCAGCTGTATGAAACAGTACTTATGATTTTCTTGTTGTTTTACTGTAGAATGTTTTATTATTTAAACTTTCTACTGAAGATGCTGTATAATTTTTAGGTTAATTTTTTTAATATAAACCTTGTATAATTTTTGGTTTAATTTTTTTTTATAAATTAAAAAAATTCAGCCAAATATGTAGTATTATAAATGTTTGTAAACGGCAGATTTGCCGTTTATGTTAAAAAAATAAATAAATTGTCAATATTTTTTTTTACCTATTTTCAATGATTTCACTAAAAATATTTTCATATTTTTTCAAACAATATTATGTAATCTTTTTTTTATATGATTTTTAACAGCATGTTAAAATTATTTTATGTGTAAAAAAAAAAAACGAAAATATAATTTTGAATTTGCATAAAAAAATCATTTTTCACCTAAATGTTGGGAAATTTTATTTATGCGGTGTCACTTTTTTCTATGGCATCACTAAAAACAACTGTCACATAGATCGCGGACAATTTGTTTCCACTTTTATGACAACTGTAAACAGTTGATTGTTGATTAAAATCAATCTTTAAATGTTTCTATTGGTTATGTTTTAAACATCGCAATTTAATTTAATGATTTTAAAACTTTATTGTTTTTAAACGTTTGTCAACTGCGTATCATGATTTGTACAAGTCAATATGACGTTTTTGTTCGAATGAAAACTAAGACTAACCCTAAAGGAAGACACCTAAACAAAAAGGTCAATTATTTTGCACCTGCTTTGAATTTAGGTTGACAATAATTTATCCTTTATTAGTTGTTTACCTGTTTTTATTCTTCATTCGCGTGGCACATGCGGTGGCGCGCGGGCCGCGGCATTATTACGACATAATTTTTGCTTTTTCGACACATCAAATGAATTTCGAAAATTTTTAAGCGTAAAACTGTGGTGATGAAAAATGTAAAAAACGTTAATTGGGGGCAATAAGGGTACAAGAATGTATGAAAAAAAATGGGTCCTGAACATTTCGGTGTAAAAAGCGGGAAAACGTAAAATCGAGGTTTTACTGTAATAATAAACTCGTTATCTTCTTTACAGGGTCAACGAAATGATCAAAGCGAACTCGAAGGACACGGCAGTCATATTCATGCTGCTCCCGCCTCCTCCGGAGCCGAGCCCCCACAGCCCCGACTCGTACTCCGATCGGGAGTCCCAGCCGCGAGTCCTCCGCGACCCGTTCGGCCTGGAAAACGAGGACGCGGCTCAAAGCCAGCGCGAGCTCGCGGAGAAGCAGCGCGAGCTCGCGCAGATGCAGCGCGAACTCGCGGAGAAGCAGCGCGAGCTCGCGGAAAGACAGCGGGAGAAGTTTAGCGGGCGCAGGAACGATGTTCAAAGAAATTTTTCCAACGATCTCGAAGACTTGAAGTCGATCGAGGCGCGGCTCGCCAAAGAATGCCCCGAGCGAATTTTGTACTTGAACTTGTTAAAGAATTTTACGGATGATTTGCCACCAACCGTGCTGGTTCACGGTTTGAAAACCGTCACGTCGACGCTACTGTAATTATAGCAAATAAAATGCCTATTATTAACATTGACAAATTTGTAATATTTCTTACTTTTTTCTATTACCAATAAGCTGGGCCGGTTTTAGCACTACCAGCACCCTGGGCGGGATTTCTATGGCGCTTCCTATCTTCCACCCCTTTAAACCCATACAAAAAAAGGCAAAGTTTATAATGGAATAACCATTTATTAAAAAAATACTAATAAAATTGTACTTTTCCAGCCTTTCTATCAACGAACTCTTTTATTTAAATACACAAGTAGGAAGACAACTTCCGAAATTTCGTTTCGATTGACAAAGATGCCAAGTTTCTCAATCTAGATTGAGATATTGTCGATCGTAGATAAGTTTTTATCAGTTTAAGCTTAGAAAAACTCCTTTCCCCACTAGCAACCGTTACAGGTATTACTACTTCTACTACTATCATCACGCCATTTCCCCGTAGGGGTAGGCAGAGAGAATGGACACGCATCATGTTGAAGGTTGCTTCAGCAATTCCTAGTCGAGTTGCGAGCTCTCTGTGCTGTGCATGCTTCCATCCTGTCACTTTATTTTACTAAAACTATCAAAATACTGACATCGGTGGTGATATTGTTACTTGAATCTGTCCCGAAATACAATCAATAATGAACAAATCTTAGATGTAATTACGGCTTATTTAAACATCTGGGATCCTAATTGCTCTCTAGAAAAACTTAGACCATTATTTACAAAACTCTCCTCAGCCCGGTCATTGCATATGGTGCCGAATGCTGGGTTATGACCAAAAGAGATGAAAACATGGTATTGGCGTTTGAAAGAAAAGTATTAAGGAAGATATTTGGTGCTGTCAACCAAAACGGAGTGTGGAGGAGACGGTTTAATCACGAATTAGAGGCACTGCATGGCGAACCCAACATTGCACAATTCATGAAAATAAAAAGATTATAATGCTTGGGCCATGTGCACAGAATAAATGATAACCGTACCCCAAAAAAGATTATTTATACCACTCTGGAAGGCAGACGAAGCAGAGGCAGACCAAACTTAAGATGGCTGGATAATATGGAAAGTGACATTAGAGCAGTTGGCCTGACGAACTGGAGATGAGCCGCAGGATACAGGGAAGAATGGAGACAGGCTCTGGAGGCCAGGGCCCACAAGGGGCTGTAGCATCAATGAACTAAACTTAAATTTATCGTTATCTTTCTGTCTTCAAAATCGAAAAACGTTGAAATCGCAAAATTTAAGGAAGCACAGGTTTTGGTGCCAAATCGTATAGTATTTACAGGGCGATACAGTGTTTTGCGTACGTCCAAATGTTTATAAACAGGCTGGATTTCCTCCCGAGGGAGTTATTTATTCACACTCTTTATCAAAATACAATTCCATGTTCACTTTGCCCAGCTAACAAGGGTACATACCCCGTTCCAAGCTAGGCAATTACATTTTAATATATTATAATAGTTAACAAATTAATATAGAGCACAGACAAACAAAATATACACTTATTCGTATACACATTTTGATACATATACAATATACACACATATATACATACACATATATACACATGTACATACACACACACGTACATACACCCATGCGCATACACATACATACATTCATAAAAACATAGACAATTTATTTATGCGAAACTTCATGGTTGTCATCTATAAATATATTTTTTAGATCTAAGTTTGTTGCAACAGATATGGAACACATTTCGAGGGGGGAATATGGAAGTCTAGGCCTTTACAGGGCTTATGACCTGCCATTGGCTGGCCTAGCAGGTGAATTGGTTCAGTCGGATGAATCTCGCCCACATGCTAAAGATTTCAGCTCTTACTTCATAAAAACAGATGGAAGCGTTGAGGAAATTTGGATGTTTAACCCACCGCAGCACTAATAAAGATGACATAATTTGTTCATACAACACACAGTTTAATTTTGACACATTTTTTTATTACAATAACATAAGGACTAAATTAATATTTTGTAATAAATAATGTGAAATAAATTGTGATTATTACATTTTGTCTTGAAATCAGTAACCGAAATGTACTTAGGAAAACACCCTTTTAAATCAACTTTTCATATCAATCGTGTCGGGAATTGAACCCGAGACCTCTTGGGTGGCAGGCAAACGCTCTGACCATTACACCACGAGGCCGACATTGTTGTCTCTTTATTATTATCTAAACATTTATTGTAAATTATTGATTATTAATTAAACATTTGATGTATACTTTTATCATAATTTTAATATTCGATGTATATTTTTACTAGAAAAAGTAAATCCGTCCACTTACAATTTTCAGTGGATTTATAAAACTTGTACTGTGACTAAAATGTATAAAATAAATATTTTACCAAAATGCAATTTTTTTAATTAAACCTAAATGACAATATTTGAGTTTGTTCAAATGTTCATAGACAAAAGACTGGATTTCACCCCCTCGGGAGTCATAAAGATTAACAAATTACAACAGGGATGGAAAACACCTTAAATAAGGCAATATGGAAATCTAGGCATTTACAGGGCTTATGACTTGTCATTGGCTGGTTTAAGTGGCCACTTTACACACTGGGCAACATTCACCATTTTGCCCATGTTTGATTTTTCCTATGTTTCACACCATGAATCTGTTTTTCACAAGAATCCTTTCATTCCCAAGTTATCGTCATATTCAGCAGAATCGGCACATAACAACACTTTTATGGAAATATGACAGTTATGAAAACAAATATGGCCGCAAATTCGAATCAAGCCAAGATTCCATAGAATGACGCAGAGAAACGATGGTGAAGTTGGCAACTTAAAATATTCTTCGAAATATTTTATGGCTGTTCAAAGCTTGTTATTTCACAAAAATACCGAATTTCGCGTTATTTTCAAAAAACTCCAAATTTCGCGTTATTCGCGTAAAAATGCCGGATTTCGCGTTATTTTTCGTTTTATCGCGTTCGCGAATTTTCCGGTCCCTAATTATGGTTATTTAAGCCATTCCCCATAAATATTCCATATTTCCCGTTTTAAATCTCTTATTTTTTTCATGTGTAATGGACTATACAGCACCGTAACGCGCGGGCGTATTTAGGACAGAAAGGTTAAACCACCGAACTCCTCATTGATGAAATGCCTCGGCAAGGAAGGCGGCCTCCGTGGTGTAGTGGTCAAGGCGCTTGACTCTCGCACGGAAGGTTCCGGGTTGGATTCCCGGTGAGAGCACAAAAATTTTAATGTATTTTTTCTCAAGCCGGGTGTTCTGTGATGTAATTCACCACTGTTATTGGCCCTCCTGGCCTGTTGTGGTGCAAAAATAAATAAATAAAAATACAAAAAAAATGTTTCTTGTTTTAATCGGAAAAAAACACCCCAAAGTTTTGTCTGCGGCGTTTTTTTGTCATTATTTTTATCAATCGCACACCATCCCTCCACAGCCTATGTCTGTACCCTTTTCTGGATCAATGTCCATCAAATCAACTCGCGCCCACTTGAGTCCTCTCCTACATACACTTCCCAGTTGTTTTATCCTTCCCTAATAGTAGTGGCCTCTCTATCCTCTCTACCCCCTCCTCTCGTCCTGCGCCCCGACGCCGCCCCGCCCGCCGCCCGCCGCCTGCGACGGCTAGGCAGGGGCGGAATTAGGGTAGGAAATATCACGTAATTTTAAACTACCATTACTGCAATGTTTGAGTATGTCCAAATGCTTGCAGACTTTGCTTGCTCGACGGAAAAGTGGGAGCGGCATTCGTTCCTTTTGAGAGTGATAAAGAATTACCAGGCAGAACATTTAAATTAGATAATTTCTGCTCAGTTTTCCAGGCTGAACTACTCGCAATACGAGAAGCTCTCGAATGGTTATTAAAGAAACCACCAGAGAGATGGGTTATTCCAAAAATATTATCAGATTGTCATTCGGGCGTTCAAGCTATAACAGATACTCGGGCGGTAAATCCATTCATTGTAGATATTCAGAGTAAAATTAAGCATCTAAAAATAAGAGGGATGAACATTCAAATATGCTGGATAAGAGGACATGCTGGTATCGTAGGAAATGAGAGAGCGGATGAACGAGCAAGAGCCGCAACTTGTAAAAGAACGGCACCTTTCTTCTCAGAATTTCCCCTTAGCTTTGCTAAACGCTGTATAAAACAAAATACGCAGCAGCGTTGGGAGGATCATTACCGCGCTTCTTCTGCAGGTAAAATCACTAAACCCAACGCTGGCTGATGCAGCAAACTTCCGTCATCATCACCAAAGTACTTTCGAAACGACCCAAATTTTTACCGGACACGGAGCTATGAGAAGTTATCTATATAGGTGTAAATTAAGGAATGATGACTATTGTCCATGCGATGATATTTCTTCACAGAGTATTGAACATCTGTTATTTCAGTGCCCATTTTTCAGTTTACAACTCCATAATCTTGAAGCAGAATGCAGGAAAGATGGAATATCCTTAACAGATATCCACACTGTAGTTAAAAGTAGTTATCACGCGACATTGATCTTGAACTTTGCAACAATGGTGATTGGACTCATAAAGGTAATAAACCAAAATCAGTGATCGAACATCCCATTTCCAAGACAAACAAAAACTTTTTTTTTCCGAGTACCTTAGCCTTGTACATGACACGAAAGGCTACTAAATACAGGGGTCCAAATATATTTAAAAAAATATAAAAAAATGCTTGCAGACTGGCTGGATTTCCTCCCTAGGGAGTTGTTCATATTTAAATTTATTTCAACAGAGGAAAAACATTTTTGAGAAGGGAATATGGAAGTCTAGGCATTTACAGGGCTTATGACCTGTCGTTGGCTGGTTTAAGTGGCCACTTTACACACTGTGTAACATTCACCATTCTGCCCATGTTTAAACCTCCTCATTTCCTCAACTCTTCCATCTGTTGACTTTTGTGAAGTAAGAGCTGAAACCTTTATCACGTGGGTGAGATCCATCCGGCTGAACCAAATCACCCACTAGTACACGATTTTTTTTTTATTGTCGAGTCAGTCAAATATTTTTTGTGGTAAAACTTAATATAACATGACACAATATTAACTTATATTTGTGTTATGATTATAATTTTTCGCGGTCTGGCAACCTTGCGCGGCCACTTCACGCATTCACGTTCTCAAATTTTGGACACAGTGCGATTTATGCGAACTTGGTTCTACGCCCCTTCTGTACCTCAATCACAAATAACTATCGACGTGATAACAATTTATCACCATATCGCATTCGCGATCGCAATGCAACATCCGTGAACACCTTATATTAAATGTCAAAATATTTACGTTTTGCAACGTATAATCCAGCTGCGCAATCACGTATTTGAATTTCGCCGGTGTAAATATGGAAAATATTCCAAAACTGCTTTTTTTATTTATTCATTTATTATTTATCACGCAATTCATTGCAGTTAGCCGGTGGTTGGCAAGCCAAATGTCAAGAAAAGCAGTCGCCATAGTAATTGTAATTTAATATTCACTTTTTTGTATTAGATACTCCTTACTACTTTGCAAATGCAATATATTGTATTATTTTTATAGTTAACGTCGATTTTTCGCCAATGAACTGTATTTATTTACGAGGAAAACAAAAAACAAACCGACACGAGCGTTGACTTAGAGATTACACACGCGTTGACTTATGACTGCGATAACTTAAGCATGTTCATTATTAACATACTACAACAGAGATGAAGAACATTTTAGAGACGGTAATTTGGAAGTCTAGGCATCTACAGGGCTTATGACCTGTCATTGGCTGGTTTAAGTGGCCACTTTACACACTGTGTAACATTCACCATCCAGTCCTTGTCTACAAAAAATTGATGTAAATCGAACTTTTACTTAAAATATTGTTAATGTTCATTATTGTTCATTGTGATCGCTTAAATGCTTAGCATGTTTTTAAGCACGTCGATGGTTATTTGTGATTGTGCTTCTGGGATATTATAATTAATCCACGTTTAAAACCCTCAGTCCGTCCCATACTGGAGAGTCGGCAGAGATTACTTCACAGAGAATGTCAAAGGGGAATTTATTCAAATCAGATCTTCACAGAATCAAAAGAAAAGCCGAAACCACCATTAATATGATATTTTTTTATTTATTTAAGAAAACGTAATGAAATAAAATACATTATTTCTCAATAATAACAACAATAAAGAACAAACCCTGCTGCTGTTTCCCCGTAAGAAAAAACAATATCACGCTTTGAAACTTGAATAGTCGGTGCGTATTATCTATAATCTATGTCAATATTATGTTCAATTTACCACTTAAGGGCGAAGCCATTTCTTACGCCGATGATACTGTGATGATTTTCAATGGAAAAACTTGGAATGAGGCTAATAAAGTGGCTAATGTAGACTTAAAATCTTTTAAAGAGCGCTTGGATCTAAATTACTTGACAATGAATTCAGTCAAAGTTACTTGACAATGAATTCAGTCAAATTTACTTGACAATGAATTCAGTCAAAGTTACTTGACAATGAATTCAGTCAAAGTTACTTGACAATGAATTCAGTCAAAGTTACTTGACAATGAATTCAGTCAAAGTTACTTGACAATGAATTCAGTCAAAGTTACTTGACAATGAATTCAGTCAAAGTTACTTGACAATGAATTCAGAAAAAATCCCACTAACTAGCATTCGCATTAAACAATAAAAATAGACCTAATCATATAGACCTCAAATTTGTGTAATTTCTTTTTTAATGTAATGAAGGAGAAATTAAAAAAATACAAGTTCTTCAAAATAAGGCGATGAGAATTATACTCAAAAGAAATATCTATTCTATTGTAGAAAGAATGCACAAAGAAACTGGCTTGTTCACAGTAATTCAGCAAATTTAATATAATGTAGCAATTTTTATGCATAAAATAATTAAAGAGATGAATAAAATAAAAACAATAATAAAATTTAACCAACAATACATATGAAACAAGGGAAAAAAAAAGATAAGATTACCAATGAGGAGAAAAACAGAATCTCAAAACTCATTGTGAAAGGGATTGAAGCTGTACAATGAGTTACCTGAAGAAATAAAGGAGACAGAAAAGATCGAAATATTTAAAATGAATTAATTTAAAAAAAAATGCCATTGATAAATTTTGATAAAAAAATTATAAAGTTATTAAAAGTTTATATTAGTTCTTAAGATGTTATGAACTAACCTTATAAAGCATAAATAAATAAAATCTCACGACAAAAACTGCGGGGACCATACACACTGTTCTTCTCAATATGTTCAAATCTAAGTTAAAATATTTGGGAGTAATAATCGACCAAAATATTAAATGGAAAGAACAAATATATTCAATGTGCAAAAGACTAAGAAAATTATTCCATATATTTTTAAAGCTTAGAGGTATTTTATCGACGGATCAATTGAAGACAGTTTATTATGCTCTAGTACAGTCAATCATTCAATATGCAATAGTGGGATGGGGAGGGGCTTGTAACGATCATCTTAGACCCTTAAAAGTTCTACAGAAAAAAAATACTAAAATTATACTATATAAACCATCCTTGTTCTCAACTACCGAACTGTTCGAAGAATTAAATGTTTTAAGAGTGGGGGATATCTACGGAAAGTGCTGTATGCTCCAGGTGCATAAGGAGAGCCTCCCATCGGACCGTATTACGGGAAGGTTGAGAACAGGATGCCTCGCTCTACAGAGAAGTAAAACTACCACGGCCAAACATCGTTATACTTATATAGGACGGAAGCTTTTCAATAATTTACCACAAAATCTACTTCAAGAAATAAATTACGGAAAATAAGGATAAATTAAAGAAAAGCTTCCTGACATAATTAACACTAACCGTATTTTGAAAATAAAGATGTACCTTTGTATAATATGTGCCTGTGTATGTCAATTTATAAATTTTGTGTTTTTATTTAATTTTTTAAACATATTTTATTAGTGTTAAATTTTCTCAATGCAGATGATATGGTATTATCGACTCCATCTATTAATAGTAAGAGATTGTTGCTCAATATTTGCGAAAAATATGCAATTGACCACAATATGATATACAATGCCAAAAAATCCGCCGTACTTATATTTAAACACAAGATGTCACTTTCTGAGTTCGTGCGCCCATCACCACCTGTGTTCCTGGACAACAACAGTTTAACGGTAACGGCAAAAGTCAAATATCTAGGGCACACACTGCCTGATAATTGTGAAGATGATCAGGACATCGAGAGACAGAGAAGAGCCATCAATGTCAGGGCCTCTAAGCTAGCGAGACGCTTCTTTAAATGCAGTAACGAAGTGAAGAAAACCATGTTTACTTCGTATTTGACGTCCATGTATACAGTGGAACTATAGAACAACTATACGCAAGCAGCGTGGAATAAATTAAGGGTCACATATAACAATTCATACAGACAATTATTCGGATTGCCTGGGTACTGCAGTGCCTCCGAAATATTTACAGCTGGACGAATAAACACCTTCGCTGCCCTACTTCGCCAAAGAGCCTGGAGCCTATGGGAACGCCTGAAAAGCTCTAATAACGAAATACTTCAAGCCACTGCAGGGTGGATCCATTCTAAGCATATGCTATGACCACCATAAGTGCTGCAAATATAAAATTTTATTGTATGTTTATATTTATGTTTATGGTTATGTTTATAATTATGCTCATGTTTATTGTTCATTTTACTGGAATAAAATAAAATAAAAATAATTGTATAAAATTGTTTTGCATTTTTTAATTCTTTTTTTATAATATTTAGTAAACTTTCCAAACACAAGAGCCAGACTCTTTTTTGGCAAGTTTAACCATTTAATTTTTTTTAATGTATGTATTGTTTTTTTTAATTCTAATAAAGGATTTTATTTAAAATAATAAAAAAATTGGAAATAATATTTTTTCAGTCCAGATGTCGTATACACATTGCCACTCTTTGTAGACTGCTAGCTGTTGGCTGTTGCCTTTCTATGAAGTATAAAGTAGCAGGTAAAAACCAACAAATTCGTGATGTTGCCAGTTCGCTATCGATTATAGATTTCTCGA
Organism: Micrasema longulum; assembly: GCF_059751315.1. Classification (NCBI taxonomy): domain Eukaryota; kingdom Metazoa; phylum Arthropoda; class Insecta; order Trichoptera; family Brachycentridae; genus Micrasema; species Micrasema longulum. The sequence goes on from NW_028279745.1 coordinate 14,655, forward strand.
AATCGCCATTATTTATTTATTTAACAAATTTACGGACAATGTCCGATTTAAACAAATCATAAAATAAAAACAATATTAATAGAGTAACAATATTAGAAGGAATACAACAAAGAAAAGCAAAGACAAGTTAATACAGTCAGGCATTATGGAATGCTGGTTAATTCTACAAATATACAGTCAATTTATTGGGAATATTTCTTCAGCCTATTTGTAAAAAAAAACTCAATTTACAATCAAAATAATTTAGATCTTGATTTTCATTTACAAACGTAATCATTCTGGGTAGAGGCGCATGGAAACGATAATTAGTCTTATGATGACCGAGGAACAGAATTTTATTATTCAGATATATTCAGGAAAAGTTTCATGTCGGTATAATAGTGATCTAGAGAGATTAAACGCAATTTTTCTTATAAATTTTCGCTTATTTATACATTGTTTCAACTCTCCTCTGTTACAACCTTCCTCGGTCTCCCCTATCAACGCTAATAACCCCGCCACACTATGCTCCTTGGGCTGCTCATGCTCATGCTCCTCGCGCTGCCGCCCTCTCGCCCGGTGTTGCCCTCTTCGCCCACACACTGCTCTACTCGCGCAATTAATCGCGACGCTCCGCACTCGTCATTTGTCTTTGCTATACAATAGACGATGAAACTGTGGCCGCGTGCGCGCATGCACTCGATGCGCACTGCGACCGCGCGATTATGTGGCCAGCCACTCGCGCTCATATTGCCGGTACTTCGACTCGCGTTGCCACACTACGTCTCGGCCTCCTTTCCTCGCTACTTCCCATGCCACTCGTCGAGTCATTTTCGTATGTTAAAATTTAATATTAAAACGAGGTTCGGAGGGCCGAATTATCTCTATGTCACAGTCTGCTGGAAGATTTTAATTCGACCTTGCGCAAAGTCGTGTAAAAATTCCAGTATTTCATATAATAGAGTCCCCCTTTCGCGTCGGCTTGATAGTTTTTTATACCCCAACAATATTTAATAATTATCTTAAAATACTTGTAAAGATCAAAGGCAAATGTTTTCGAATTCAAGTACTTAGTTATTATATTTACATAAAGAGATCATTTGAGTCAAGTGCCACCTCTCACCGCGTGTATGGCGCTCACGAGTCTATGAATAGCGATGCTTCTTGTACTGGGCGTGGGGGTGGGGTGTGGGGCCCGCTAACGTCTCCCTGCTTCGGAACGGGACACTCCAAGTGCGCGTCTCCGTTTGTGTTTGGGGAGTCTATGCCTAGGGTTGCCAATCCTCCTGGAAGCAGGCAAATATTTTTTTAAATCTCCCGACTCTCGGAATCTATTCCTGAATTATGAAAGTTCATGTCGTGGTAAGCGATACGAAGAGAGTAGGTTTTTTTCGTAATAAGGAAGTTCAGTTCAACGGGAAGTCGGATATAAAAAATGTTTTCACAAGCGCGGAAAAAAATAAAGCGTGGTTTTTCAAAAATTCAAGTAAAAATACGATTTAAAAAATGCACTACTTTGAACGACGTCACTAGTTCTCCTCTCCGAAATTAACCAATGGTAGAGTGTGATAGATTTCTAGTTGCCGGAAGTCCAACTCACCAATCAGGACAATTTACTAAAGAGAACCTGTGAGGCCACAGGCGGAATAATTTTAAAATCACAAAACTTTTTATTTTATTTATATTTATTTATTTTTAAAACCAGCACAGTCATAGTAATAAACAATACATACAGAATAATAACAAATATCTTCACATAGGAACAAAAATATAAAGAAACAAAAACCTACAGTTCGCTTGGTGTGGAATTAAGTGGGATGGGAAAATAGGGAAGGAAGAGAAGAAGAAAAAATAGTAAGTAAATATAAAACAATGAAAAAATAAATAAAAATGTTAATAAATGTACACATACAACATACATACATATACACACGTGAACATATACGCATACTCTAATGCTTGCAGACTGGGTGGATTTCTTCCCTAGGGAGTTGTTCATATTTAAATTTATTTCAACAGAGAGGGAAGACATTTTTGAGAAGGGCGTTGCCTAGTAGGTGATTTGGTTCAGCCGGGTGGATCTCACCCACGTGATAATACGTTTAGCTCTTACTTCACAAAAGTCAACAGATGGAAGAGTTGAGGAAATGTGGAGGTTCAAACATGGGCAGAATGGTGAATGTTACACAGTGTGTAAAGTGGCCACTTAAACCAGCCAATGACAGGTCATAAGCCCTGTATATGCCTGGACTTTCATATTCCCTTCTCAAAAATGTTTTTCCTCTGTTGAAATAAATTTAAATATGAACAACTCCCTAGGGAATCCAGCCAGTCGGCAAGCATTTGGACATAATCAAACATTGTTAAGATCTATCTGACTAAATCTCACTTACAACCCTGAATGACCCCAAACTTCAAAAGAATTTGACGGATCGATCGTTATTGTCTATGGGAGGCAAATTGTGAAGATTTTAAAATTCCTTTCTGTTCTCAAATTATTTAAAGACAACAGGGTAATTTCATAAGCTGGGGATATGATTTTAAATGTATTCAGAATTTAAAGAATATTTTTACGATGGCGAGCATTTTACTATAAACATCTGAAACAAATGATTTCGTTTATAATTTCCTATTTAAAGTTTGATAGAAATAGAACGGCCCGTAACTGGCCAAAAGGTTGATGACGTCACGCGTGACTTATGGATCCTACGTTCACTCAAATCCTATACTGAGATCGTCCGACGCGGGCGGCTTGTGGCTTTTTATTTGTTTTTTATAGTTTAATTTCGTCTTTTCCTTTGCTTTTTTGTTTTCATTTATAAAGTGACGGCGGACTTCAAGAATATTAACCCTTACGCTGCTACGCAGTTTTTCAAGAATCTTATCAGAAATCTTATTATTAATACATTTTAAAAATATTTTATCGAATACGTTGTTTTCCAAACACACTACTGTTTTAAAAATTAATAGCAATTCTAAGAAAAATCTTCCATTTCATAAATATCTAATTCAAGCCCAGTGGAGTGAGCAAGATAGACAACTCGTGCCGCCCGCAACACATTCTCGTACAGCGGTTGTAAACCATTTTTTAATCGAAAATAAAAACAAACAAAAATGATCTCGCACAGCAATCTCAAGGCGCATTGTTTTAATAGTTATTATTGAAACGACAGTATTATGATGGTTTTTTTGTTGATTGTGGGGCAAAGTGCCCTTATTATCAAACCTACCACTTCCATCAATGCATGCTTAACAAAATTTGAGTAAAATATATCTTGGATGATTCATATGAACAAGTGACGTCGTTCAAAGTAGTTCGTTTTTATTAAAATATTTTATATTATTTTTTATTAATTTTCAAGAAACTTTGCTGTACAATTTAATGTTCTAATTTTTACCGCGCGTAAGAAAACATTTTTTGTATTAAATTTTCCGTTAGGCTGAAATAGGTACGAAACTGAATAATAACTCGTCGAATAAGTAATTTTCATGTTTAGAAAATGTTTTATACCACTGACGGTTAAGTGCAACAAGCAGTTTCCGAATTCATTTACCCTTTTGGAGATTATGACGTCAGCATCAGTCTAGTTAGAACTTTATGATAGGGATTAACAACAACGATATATCGTTGTTTAGCAGTCTAAGGGTTAATACCATCAAAACTCTTTATTGCTCACTAGTTCGACCCCATCTAGAATACGCTTCTCCTATTTGGTCTCCATTCTACAGGACTCATATTGACCATATCGAGTCTGTCCAACACCGTTTTTTAAGAAGAGTGGCATGGTTGCTCGGATTACAAAGGGGTAATTATTCTTATTTTGAAATAGAGCAATCTCTTAATCTGTCTTCATTGGAGAGACGTAGAACTGAGATGGACCTTATATGCATTTTCAAAATACTTAATGCTTTAAGCGATGTCCCATTTCTGTTGCAATCAATTTTTTTTCATGTTCCCAACCGTGTCACCAGAAGTCAAAATCTGCTATTTATTAAATCTTCTAAGTGCAACTTTGGTTTTTATGCCCCAATGTCCAGAATGTGTAGATTAGTCAATTCATCACACGATTCGGAATTTTTTGGGATAGATCTTCCGGCTTTTCGTAGATCTCTTCGCGACTAAGCAGTGTGGGATGAAGTTGGATTGGCATGGTTTAGCTCAAAGTTTTCGGTCTTTAGTTTTTTTGAATATATTGTATACAATTATTGTTTTGCCCTTGTTTGTCTTTGCTAAATAGTTTTATGTTCTTTTTGTTCAGTTTCTTGCATTTATGTTTCTTCATGTAACTGTTGTAATTGGCTTAGGCCGTATATATAATAAATAAATAAATAAACATCCATAGCATTATGACTGACATTGGTTTTTTACAAGGAAAATCCGATAACATTCCCAAAATAGATATAATCATGATGGGTATTTTTTTCTCATCCAATACAAACTTTTTAAGTTCCGAGTATAGAAATGTAAAGGCCGCAAGGTAAGGAAATATATAATGTTTGCTTCCGAAATGTATTCATTTAAATAGTTATATTATTTGTATGTACTGTAAATATATTGTTTCGCGTACATTTAATGCAAAAGGGAAGTAACGTGAAAAAAATTCAAAATAAATATAAATCAGAAAACATGCGGGTAATAATAAAAATTGAATCATAAATATAAATAAGAAAATATACCCTTAATAATAATTAAAATTGAACATCTGAACATCTCTGCTGGGGAGCTCATACTAATGAATTAAGCCGCAAAATATTTTTCAGTCTACACCACGTCTACACTCACTTAGAAGGTTGCAAAAATTCTTACCCATTAGTACTAAATGCACTCTTGTACAAGCATTACTACTACCCATTCTAGATTACGCTGATGTTTCCATGACTGATTTAAGCTGTGAGCAACTCGATAAACTTGAACGACTTCAGAATACATGCATAAGGTACATTTTTGGTCTTAGGAAATATGACCACATTTCTGATTATCGTAGGCAACTGAAATGGCTCAAAATTAGACAGCGGAGAGACTATCACTCCCTCTCACTTCTGTTCAATGTACTTCATAGTCCTAACGCTCCTATATACCTCTGTGAAAAAATTCAACGCTTATCAGTTCATGGTTTACCTCTTCGTTCTCATTCTCAAGGCACTCTCTTAATACCCATACACAATTCCTCTTTCTTTTCTAACTAATATAGTGTCCATGCGGCTCGACTGTGGAATCATCTCCCATCCACCATCAAAGATGTTACTACATTATCTCTGTTTAAATCACGTCTGAAGAAACATTTCCTTTCTTTTCCTTAATCTCTCCTCTTTTCCTTTTTCCTCATTCCGCTTTTTTCCTTTTTCCCATTGAGTAATAGTTTTGATTTAAGGTAATTTATAAACAAATACGTTTATTTCTATTTTTATATATTTTTCACTTTTTAATCTTTTTTTTTTCTATTGAATATGTTCTGTAACTTGAATTATAAAAATAAAACTTTTATTTTATTGGTTGGTTGGAAGAAATTGCCATTTGGCAATAAGCCCGCCAATGTACAAATAACATTATGTACAAAAAGTTAAATAAATAAATAAAAAAAATTTAAGCATAAATATAAATTAGAGAATGTACCATTTATAGTTAAAAAATTCAACATACGTGAAAATACTAGTAATAATAAGAAAATTAAAACAAATGTAAATGACTAAAGAAAATATGGGAATTACATTCACATTCAATATAGCCAGTCGCGTGCACAGAGTTTTAAACTTGGGTAGGCAGTAAAAAAAAAGTACGATTTATATAAGTAATAAATCTTAATAAACAGTTTCCTTCATTCGTCAAATTAGTCTGAATCACTATGTTGTTGACTTGTGGTTATTGTTGAAATTACCTAAGCCACATCGAATATCCAAATAAATGCTAAATTTATATTAGCCAAGTATTAAATACCCGAAGTGGCCGATAACTTTGTTTGCAATTTTAAAAGAATAAAGTCCGTTTTTTTAACTTATTTGTATGTCAAAATTACGCGCCTTTCTTTTGTAAAATATTATGCTTTTGTAACATCATCGTAAAAACTGTAAGAACGCTTTAAATCCAAAATGTATGCATTGATTAAACACACATTTCCGTCACTATCACAAGTTTCACAAAACTCGATTTCAATTTTTTCATTAACAAAATAAACATGAAATAATTGAAAAAAACGCTAGATGTCAGTAACTCGTTCGTTTTTTCGTTTTAAAACAATTTCTAAAATAAGCACTGCCTAAAAACTAACCCATACACGCGGAATTACAACTGAAAAATAACCCACACACACACGCATTGATCATGCAAACATGAAAAAAAATAGGCATATTTAGTTCGTGCCTCTCCCGTTAGCGGCGCGCCGATCGGAACGAAATACGACTTAACCGAAATAAAAAAAGTAAATCGTATATTTTATATTATTTTTTGTTATTGTTTTAATAAAATTCTAGTAGGGTAATCACTGCTTATGTGCTTATATGGAACGCACGCCACTGAATATAGCACATTAAACGATGTTTCATTATAATGGTCACCATGTGCGGTCCGTCATAGTTTGGATGAAACCAATGCTTCCCTAAAAAATTGCCATCTAAAAAGTGGAGGTGTACAGTGAGTATTGCATGTTGGTGTAATTATTGTCCTGACGAAGCCGGTAGACGGGTAGACATAGAAAAGTCGGTAAGTGGTTAAATACAAATATTGACATTTATTAAGTTGGTATCGTTTGTTTAGCTATGAAATTATGTATTTATTGTTAAGCGACGGTAAGATTATCAATATTACGCTTCATGGTCCAATCTATGATGTATTGAAGTTCAATTTAAAATCACGTTTTTGATAAATGCTTTATTTTAATCTGATCGGGAACCGAATCTAAGACCTCGTGCATGGTAGCCAAACGCGCTCACGACTTCGCCATGAAACGAACGAAATAATCCACAGCTTAAATGTATTTTCTGTGTCTGGGCCGGTGAAAAATACAGTTCTAAGCGTGAAATAGTAATAATGTTAGAGACGCCCCTTCTTTATTTACATTTAAGTCGAGATTGAAATGTCATTATCTAAATATTTAAATTGTTCCTTTATCCTTCTTCTTTCCTTCCCATCCCCTCTCCTCTCTTCATAGTATAGTGTTATTTTTTTATACATATATTTACTTTTGTTAATCTTTGCTTTTAATTTTTGTATAAAATTGTAAGATTCAATATGTCCATGATTTATAATTTTCTCAAACTGAACGGTTTGGGTAGGTAGGAAGAAATTGCCTTAAGGCAATATGACCGCCCTTATATATATATTTATTGTACATGTATATAAAGTGTCAATAAATAAATAGAGCCAGCACCCTGCGAGTGTTTTTTTTCACAGAGATAAGGCGTCTTGTAGTGCAGCGGTTGGCGCGTTTGCCTAACATACTTAGGTTCGATTTCTGGCTGGGCGGGCGTGAAATAATGCTATGGTCCTTAAAATATAGCTTGATCAGAATGACAGTTGTCAGCAAGAGAGACGACACAACTTTGCAGTGACGTCTAAGGAGTGATTTATATTGACACACTAAAAATTATTCGTATTTGGTATGTTAATTTTTTTTTAATACAACGCTCGACATAAATCAACAATCTTCATATATATAATTCCTCTGTACGTGTGATGTCACCGTACTCCTAAACGGCTGAACAGATTTACGTGCGGTTTTCAGAGAAATATAGATCTTTACGCTATGCGTGTGTGTAGATATTAAAATCTTCAATCGAAAATGTAAAAAAAAAAGTTAGTAGCATAAATGTTTTATTAATCGATCTACCAGGGTTGCATTCGTGGAGAATGCATTTACAAAAAAATGGAAAGATGTTGTCTTTTTGTGTATAAAAAAGTTTGTTTTTGAATATTTACGAACAGCATTTGTTTTTTGAGGATTTAAATCAGATCCTTTCCTTAAATTCCTTATAATTTCTCCCATTTATTTATTTTTACTGGATTTTTAGTAATACTAAAATAACATTAAATTCAATACATTTTTACAAATCGTATTCCTACATAAGTTCACCACTTTATTGGTGAGACGACCTGAGTTTAACGTTTGCAAAAAGAATGCCATATTTGAATAAATATTTATTTTATGTTTTGGAATTCAACCATAAACAAGTACCTAGGTACCAACCTACTTATCAATGAAAAGTTTTTCCAAGCTTGTAGCAGGCAAGCCGACGTTTGGGCAGGATAACGTCTGTCGGGTCCGCTAGTAAATATATAAAATCAGCTTTAAAACTTAAAAAAAAAACTTAAATAAACCTAATTATAAACGACGTTCTTACAAGGTTACATCATTTTGCAAAAATGTCAGAGATGTAATTGATCAATAAAAAATGGTTCGAATAAAAAAATAATTCATTTGATGTTGTTCATACAAAAAGTATAAATGTCCTTTTTTGGGGGATAATTGTGTTAAACACACTGTAACAGGCTTGTTTTTGCGTTTTTAAATTAATTTTCGGAAACAGAGTTTCATGTTTGCACGAAAAAACTGATAAAATCGATACATGGTCAGAGATCAGTAATTTCGCATCACTATTGACATTAGTTTGGCAGCTGTTATTTTAGTCCAGCTATATTTTATGGACTATAGTAACGGTAGTTTTTGCATTTCATTGACCCTGAACAGGCACCTGAAGCGTAAGAGTGATCACCTTACCTTCGAAGAATGATGAAGTAGGATGGAGATCGGAGGAATAACACAGTGCCCTTTGCGGGTCTCGGTGCGGATATGGAAATGATAATAAAAAATGTATGGAAACTGAAAATTCTATTAAAAATATGTTTGATATTTTCAGGATTACGCCCCGCCTCTTTCAGGCGTTCGACCAATGAAAGAAGGGGCGGAGTTTTGAGTGGATGGTTGGTGGGGGGGGGGGGTAGGGGTAATTCCAGAAGAACTTTTTATTATTTTTTTCTAATTCTGTATCTTATTGAAAGAAAGTAATGCATAATTTTCTACAAAACTTATTTCATACGGATTAAAACAAACAGTTCTGTGTGTAGGTAATACAGAATTTTCAGAACTCCAGTAGCTCAATCACAAATAACAATCGACGTGATAACAATTTCTCACCATGGTTGTTTATCGTATTCGCGATCCCGATGGAAAATCCGTGAACACATATTATAAAATGTCAAAATATTTACGTTTTCCTACTGCGCAATCACATATTTGACACCGGTGTAAATATGGAAAATATTCCAAAACTGTTATTTTTATTTATTTATTTATCAACAACACTTTGAGTTCGTCCAAATTTTTGTAGACAAGAACTGGATTAACCTCCCTTGGGAGCTGTTTATATTAACATATTACAACAGAGATGGATGTTCAAATATGGGCAAAATGGTGAATGTAACACAGTGTGTAAAGTGCCCAATTAAACCTAGATGTAGATAACTGTAGATGCCTAGACTTCTATATTACCTTCTCTTAAATGTTCTTCCTCTCTGTTGTAATATGTTAATATTAACAGCTCCCCAGA